>NW_028248217.1:0-47500 GCF_964263255.1 Lissotriton vulgaris | reverse complement strand
TGAAAAAACCATAGGTTTCACACCAGTTATAGTTAGGGATTAGCATTTAAAAAACCTATTAAATTCACTGAAAAAACCATAGGTTTCACACCAGTTTTAGTTAGCTGGAAATTTTACTGACTTAAAACCATTGAAATTCCACGTTATAGTTAGTTGGACTCACTATAACTTGCGTGCCTGCAATGCACTGCTGATGACGTCACATATTACATCATGAGTGATGTAATACGTGACGTCATCAGCATTGCAGGCGCGCAAGTTATAGTGAGTCAATTTCAATGGTTTTATGTCAGTAAAATTTACAGCTAACTAAAACTGGTGTGAAACCATGGTTTTTTCAGTGAATTTAATAGGTTTTTTAAATGCTAATCCCTAACTATAACTGGTGTGAAACCTATGTTTTTTTCAGTGAATTTAATAGGTTTTTTAAATGCTAATTCCTAACTATAACTGGTGTAAAACCTATGGTTTTTTCAGTGAATTTCATAGGTTTTTTAAATGCTAATTCCTAACTATAACTGGTGTGAAACCTATGGTTTTTTCAGTGAATATCTATATATATATATATATATATATATATATATTCCCTGAAAAAACCATAGGTTATAGACCATATATAGTTAGGAATTAGCATTTACAAAACCTTAAAAATTCACTGAAAAAACCATTGGTTATAGACCATATATAGTTAGGGATTAGCATTTACAAAACCTTATTTTACTCGCACAAAACATTGAAATTCGCATATATAGTTAGTTGCACTAACTATATATCGCGCACCCGCAATCCACTGCTGATGATGTCACATATTACATCATTCATGACATGGTCAGTGACATCACTGATGACATCAGCGCCAGGATGCCCTTTGGGTGACAGGACTGCGCTTTACAAGTACACAAAATAAATAAATAAATAAATCTCAAACGACATCACTGATGACATCACTGATGACATCTTCCAGTGACTGTATGTTTCTGTAAAGTTAAAATATGTCTTACATATTGTAGAATGAGTGGATGTATAAGTGTCTGGATGAAGGATTTAGTAGGTGCATGACTGACTGTATGAGAGAGTGATTAAATGTGTCTCACTGAGTGCATGGGTTAGTGACTAAACTGTCTTAATTTGTGATTCATTATGTCTGTTGTTCTGTAAACTGCTGCATGTGTTGATCAGTAGCTATATGAGTAACTATATGGGTTATTGATTGGTTGCCTAAGTATTTGTATGGGAGACTGAGTGTGTGTGTGGGTGGCTGGGAGGTGTATGACTCTGTGCATAGATGTGTGAGCAGTTGATTCACTAGATGTATGGGTTCAAAAATGCATGTGGAAACAGCTGTATGGGCGGTTGACTATGTGCATGAGTGTATTGGTGAGTGAATGGATATCCCAGTGCTACATGTTCCCTTCAGAAGCTCTCCCTAGTGAGGGGAACTGGGGCTGCGAGCGGCTGATGTGAAAACGAGTGATTTCTTTTGAATCCCAATTGTAGCACTGTGATTACTGTATTATTAGCGTGATTTTAACTATTTTTAGAAACGGTCTGATGTTCATCTTTGGGGGCTTTTAAAATAAGGGGAATCAATTACCTCAGGCACTCTGACACCTTAACACCTTTTATTCTCTTTTTATTCCGCCCTACCGCTTCTCTGCCGACACTCGGCGGCGGTGGGCGCCATCTTGAGTGAGGCAGCCGGGGAGAGCGCTCTAGTCGCGCCCTACTCCCGCCCCCTTATCTCCCTACATTATGTGCAAAGCAACCAGACGGCGCAGCGGGCTGGCGCAGCGGGCGCGCCGGATACGCGCCGAAGCCGCGCCTAAGCCAAGCCCGTCTGCGCACGTCCGCGCCAAGATCGCGCCAGGCGCAGGACACAATGTCCTCTTTCCCGCTACCATTAGGTATGGCTTTGATGAGCTACGCGCACTGCAAGATACAGCGGGAGTTCATCCATGCAAAGGTAGGGTCCCTACTGATCTTTTGTGGGGCCCATTCTCATGCCGACATTGTAAGTGGACGTCTTTGGTCACCACCCCCAGAGCACCCAAACCACTGCCCATACCAAAGAATAAGCCCACTACTTTCAAGGGAGGACTTATTAATGCCAGGTCCCTAGCGTGCCACGGTCAGGACATCCATGACCTAATCCTACATCATGGCTTGGATGCCCTTTTTATAACCGAAACCTGGCTCAATGACTCCTCTAACCCAGATCTGGTAACTGCCCTCCCCCCAGATTTCACCATTTTCAGGCGGGACAGACCCATCGGGAGAGGAGGAGGAGTTGCTTTCATTATCAAAAAATCTTTTGCCTGTCATACCTTTGATCTGGGTTATCTTAAGGACAGTGAGGGCCTGGGTTTTTCGATTAGAATTAATGCCTCCACCTCCTTCTCTGGAGGACTTATTTACCGCCCTCCAGGTAACGCTACCCCTTTCCTTGACTCTCTTGATGAGGCCCTTGGGTCATCCATGACTCATTATCCCACTTTTACTCTCCTTGGCGACCTGAATCTCTACTTGGAATCCTGTATGGACCCCCACAACATTAGTTTTCAACAGTCGCTAAGCATTTTTGGTCTCTCCCAACTTGTTTCTTCCCCAACACACCTGGCTGGCCATATGTTAGATGGTATTTGCTCCAATCTGACAACCTTAACTACGTCCCCCCCGATTCCTCAAATCTGGACCGATCATTATTTTATCCCTTTTTCCATAATGGAAAAATCCTCCACGTCCTCTAACGCCAAGCACTCCCCCCTTCTTTCTCCACCAATTGGAAGAAAGTGATCGAACGCATCAAGTCAGATCCCCAACCCTTGGAACCGGCCCCCATATTAGTCGGAGATGTAACGTCTGACTCTCGCAATTTCCATATCTGGATTGACCAAATTGTCTCTGACAACTTGGGTCCAAACGCCCATCATCCAGACCGCCGCCAAAGAAAGCCCAATGCTCCTTGGTACACCCAGTCCCTCACGGAAGACCATCTCCTTTGCAGAATCCAAGAAAGGAAATGGAGAAAAACATATGATGAAGCCTCTAGACTACTTTACATACAGCAGAGGAAATTATATCTCTCCAACATCAAGGCTGCAAAAAAAGAATACTTCACCAAAGCCATAGAGGATGCCCAACAAAAACAGCAAACCATCTTTTCCATAGTTAAGTCCTTTACCCATCCTAAAGCCCTTGTACCCGAAATTCCCCCATCCCAAACTTTATGCAATCAAATTGCTGACTTTTTTACAGATAAAATCACCAATATTCAGAAGGATTTCCCCCAACCCACAATTACTACCCATGAAGCTGCCACAAATTTATTCACCCTGGCCAATTTTCCACAAATTTCTCTTCAACAAACTCAGAAGGCAATTCTCGCCTGCAAATCTGGAGCTCCTACAGACTCATGTCCCCCTAGTATTCTTCATCATCTCATTGAAGCTGTAAACCCCACAATTAATGCCATCATTAATGAATCTTTCACTTCAGGCATTGTACCTGATGATTGGAAAAAGGCCATTGTAAAACCCTTAATGAAGAAGCAGAACAAATCCCCCACTGATCTCACTAATATGCGTCCGATCTCGTTATTACCCGCCTTAGGTAAAATTGCTGAGCAATTAGTGTACGGGGAGTTAAAAACCTATGTAGAAAACAACCAGGTTCTGCACCCACAACAATCAGGCTTCCGCCCTGGCCACTCCACCGAGACTGCCTTGATAGAATTATCAGACTCTATTAAGTTCTTGCAGGATGAGGGGAGACAGGTTGTACTCATCCTGCTTGACCTAACAGCCGCGTTTGACACCATCTCGCATGCCATTCTTATCAATAGAATGCGGGAGATTGGTGTGGCAGACACTGTGCTGGCATGGTTAGTTTCGTTTTTATCCAACAGATCACAAACAATTGCACTAGGCCCCTATCAATCCAGCGAGAGATCTATCACATCAGGAGTTCCCCAGGGGTCCATACTCAGTCCTCTTTTTTTTAATATCTACATGGCCCCCCTCCTTGCAGTGATCGAATCTCATGGAATCCTCGCCACATCGTACGCTGACGACACTCAATTGGTCGTCACTATTGATAGGAAATGTCCTGATGCTGAACTTAGATTCCAGAATTGCCTCTCAGAGGTCTTTTTATGGCTGAACAAAAATCATCTCAGATGCAACAGTGCAAAGACTGAAATAATACCTCTAGGAAAAGATGTATCCTTCTGCCCAAAAGACTGGTGGCCTAAAAATTCAGAAGCCCCTCCGAGCGCTGTCTCTTCGGCACGCAACCTTGGCATTCAATTTGATACATCCCTTTCTTTTGATGATCATGTTCGTATCACTGCTGGATGCTGTTTTAGTCTTATTAGATCATTGAAGAAATTCTTCGACTTCCTCCCCATTACAGCCAGAAAATCAGTCGTGGTTGCTTTAATTCTCTCCCGACTCGATTATTGTAATGGATTGATGGCAGGAGTGAAGAAGTCCACCCTTAGAAAACTTCAAAGCATCCAACACGCCGCTGCCAGACTTGTGCTCAGACTTCCCAGAAGGTCCTCTGCCTCAGCAGCCCTCAACGTCCTTCATTGGCTACCACTCCACAAAAGAATCTTGTTCGAACTTTTACTGACTGTGTACAAAGCTACCAGGAAAACAGGTCCCCTCTACTTCTCCAAGCGTTTTACTTACTACAATCCCTCACGCTGTTTAAGATCCTCAGGAACCAATCTTGTTACAATTCCAAGATTCAAGTTAAAAACCAAGGGGGGAAAAACCTTTTCCTTCCTGGCTGCCAGAGCCTGGAACAGCCTCCCTGTTAATCTTAGGCAAGTTGAAACTGAACCTCATTTCAGGAAACTTCTGAAAACCTGGGTGTTCCAGCAATCTGATACCTCAGTCCTAGCAGCTATATGATCTATTTTACTTCCTCGTTCCCACTATCTTCTGCATGCTCAGCGCCAAGATGCTCCTCCCGGAGCGATAGTCGCGCTTTATAAAATTCCATAAATATCAAATATCAAATATCAAACATGTCAAAGTAAGTACATATGTAAAACACAGTACATGTGAGAGTTGACATATATAAATAACTGTGCATAAGAGCCAGTGAATGTGTGAGTGGCTGTATGGATCATTGTGAACTTGTATCAGGGATTGTATAAGAGAGTAAATATGTGTTAGTATATGTTTGAATAAGTAAGGTGTGTATAACTGTATAATAGAGGAAATGGAGGTGTGATAGATTCTTTGCATGACTGACTAGATGTATAAGTAACTCCATGGATGAGTGACAATCTGTGAGTGTCTGTTTACACGGATTGTATCTAAGGTTATATTAGAGTCTGAAGAGGTTCATCATATTATCACATGAATGATATTATCAGTGATGTGATCAGTAATGTCAAATGAGATGTCATCAGTGATGTCATCAGTGATGTCATTTGAGATGTCATCAGTGATGTCATCAGTGATGTCACTGACCATGTCATGAATGATGTAATATGTGACATCAGCAGCAGTGGATTGCGGGTGCGCGATATATAGTTAGTGCAACTAACTATATATGCGAATTTCAATGGTTTTGTGCGAGTAAAATAAGGTTTTGTAAATGCTAATCCCTAACTATATATGGTCTATAACCAATGGTTTTTTCAGTGAATTTTTAAGGTTTTGTAAATGCTAATTCCTAACTACATATGGTCTATAACCTATGGTTTTTTCAGTGAATTTCAATGGTTTTTTAATAGCAAATATCAAAAGCTGTAAAATGTATTCTTATTTTAATGCAAAAATTTATTTTATATGTTTTTAATCAAAAAAATGTATGCATCTGCCAAACCCTGACCTCTTAATAGTGCACTGTGGTGGAAATGATTTGGGCACTATGACTGGGGTTGGTCTGGAAATGCTTTTAAAGAACACTTTTCATCATTTGATGACACTTTTCCCCCAAACTGCCTTGGTATATTCCAATATATGCCAAAGACAGAAATGGAAGTGGTCCAACCAATTTTTTCTACAATTTGAGAAAGCACGGAAACATGTGAATAAATCTGTTTCTGCTTACATGAGAGACTATGGAATGGGTTTAATATACAACAATACCTTGCGTTACAACATTCAGGACATCTACAGAAGAGATGGTGTGCACTTCTCCGATGAAGTGAATAGAATATTCGTCCTTTATTTAAAACTGTGCATTGGAACCTACTTGTAGGTACCTAAATTAGCCACAGAACCCAATAGCTCTTTTCAGAGCTACCCTACCTCTGATCATTCAAAATGTTTATCTTTTTCTAACTTTTTTTTTCACCAAAGTATGCTCCCCGGTTCGCTTACCGGTGCGCGTACCGGGCGCTCCCCCCGCAAAATTTTCCAAATTTTTATTTTTTTATTTTTGCATATATCAGCGTCCTAATCCCCCCTCAGAAAACCTAGAGGGTCACAAAGTGTCTACCGTGCCCCCTTCTACCCATTCCGAACATTGTTTGTCCTCCATCTTGTGTCTCAATTCTACCGATACTCAAAATGGAGGACTCCCGTAATGCTGCTGGTTCGCGTACCGGGGAGCGCACCGGTAAGCGCTCGATAAAAAAAGGTGGGAAAGTAATTTACAGAAAAACCACTACAGACACTTTCATCAAATATAGAATAGGCCCTACTACATAGCAGTCCCTACCATTTCCCCAAATTTGATGGAATTCCATTGAGAAAATTATGCTGTAAGCCTAACTAAATATCCTGAGGTAAATTACCTAACAAAAACACTTATGAAGTGTTAGAATTGACAACCAATCAAAATGCTACTTTCAATATCTTCTATTATTTCATGACATTTGATTGGTTATGTACCTGAATATATATAAAGAAAGAGAGAGAAACACAGCCATTTTGACTACTACTTCTTGAAGTACATATCAAGTGCATTTCAACTGAGAACTTAAACTTCTATTTGAAAGGTAAGATGTTATTTTAAAAACTGAAGTATGTTCTGTACTTTAAGTTAATTAGGAAAACATTTTCTGATAGTTATATACTATCCCTCTGTAATACTTATAGAATAAAATAGACTTCTCTGTTTTAGTTATGGATGGAGTTAGGCTTGCTTGTATAATTAAGAATTGACTTAGACTTTTTCACATACATTTTTTGATATTTCTACTTCCAGTCTGATACCATACACTGCCCAAAGAAAAAATCACTGTTTAAAAAACCAAACTACCAGTCTGTACTTAAACCCAACAGTGCCCTATCTGTACTGATATATTTTTTTAAAATTCATTTCACAGCACAGAAATGGAAGGAGAACAAAAAAATAACGTGGAAATTGTTGCAGAATGCAACCAAGATACAGATAATGAATCAGAATTCCTTGATGTATCAATGGACATAGAACTTCTGCAATGTGTTGAAGCTGTGGATTTCTTAATTGGAAATGAGACACAATCTGACCAAGAATTATTAGAAGTTCTTTTTAATTTTGAAAACAAATCAGAAAAATAAATTTATGTTTAATAATTCAAAAATTGTTTGAGACATTATTCATTTTTATATGTATTTTTTAAACTAGTAGCAAATTGATTATAATGTTAAATTAGACTTTAAATATACTGTGCAACTTTAAGTTTGCTCATAGTTACTTCCTTTCTTCCACTATATCATCTCCAATGTGTATTTAACATCTCTTTATCATCTCCTGCCTCCATGGTGTTTCTGCTTTCCTGACAGACTACGCTATGAATTCCATATACCACAATACCTTCTGAAACAACCTGCAAGATATCTACAAAGGAAACAATGTATTTTTATTTTTAGACTCTGCATTTGTACCTACATGTTGGTTCTTAAATAAAAAAAATAAAAAAAAAAAATAAATAACAATCAATAAACATACAATATTTGAACATTCTTTCATCCTATTTTCCCAATATTACGCTTCCCGGACCGCTTCCCGGTGCGCGTACCGAGCGCTCCCCCCGCAAAAAAACAATAATAATTTTTTTTTTTTGCCCCGCGGGGCCCTTTTAAAGCCCCCTCATCAAACCTAGGGGGTCAGGGAGGATGTACTCTGCCCCCTTATGCTCATTTCCCCATTTGTTTTTGCCACATCTTGTGTCTCGATCCTACCGAGACACAAGATGGCGGCCACTCCGGACTGTTTCGAATGTTGACAGACACCCGACAACCAATCAGCTTCGCTTCGCGAAGTTCCGTTACGCCTCAGGTACGCGAACCGGGGCGCTAACCGGAGCGCTGTCACAGATATATCTGTTTTTAAAAACGTTAATTTCTCAAAATCCACTGGAGCACATATATTGAGACATAGCAAAGGCACGTCGGGCAAACCATATCTACAATTTTGCCAAATTTTGTGTAATTCCATTCAGCCGTTCGAGCTAAAAGTGAGTCCAACCGCCCTATGGAAAACTCAATGTTAAAAACGTGTTTTGGGACCCCCTTTTTTCTCGGCCCCCCCTTGACGAAACACCCCCATATTTTTAGGGGCTGCTCAGAAAAAAAATGTGCCATTTTCCTGAAAATTTCAGCCAATTCCTTCCACAAACGCCAAAGTTATTCGACATAGAATTTTCAAAAATCCCACAGGAAAAAAATCCTAACTATATATACCTACTGGCGACCGCCAGTAGGTAATATATATATATATATATATATTTATATATATATATATATATATATATATATATATATATATATATTCAATGAAAAAACCATAGGTTATAGGCCATATATAGTTAGGAATTAGCATTTACAAAACCTTATTTTACTCGCATAAAACCATTGAAATTCCATATATAGTTAGCTAACTATAAGCGCTAACTATATATCGCGCACCCGCAATCCACTGCTGATGATGTCACATATTACATCATTCATGACATGGTCAGTGACATCACTGATGACATCACTGATGACATCTCAAATGACATCTCAAATGACATCACTGATGACATCACTGATCACAACATCCAGTGATTGTATGTGTCTGTAAAGTTTAAATATGTTTCACATATTGAAGAATGAGTGGATGTATAAGTGTCTGGATGAAGAATTTAGTAGGTGCATGACTGACTGTATGAGTGAGTGATTAAATGTGTCTCACTGAGTACATGGGTTAGTGACTAAACTGTCTTAATTCGTGCATCAGTATGTTTGTTGTTGTGTAAGCTGCTGCATGTGTTGATCAGTAGCTATAAGAGTGGCCATATGGGTTATTGATTGGTTGCCCAAGTATTTGAATGGGAGGCTGAGTGTGTGTGTGGGTGGCTGGGAGGTGCGTGACTCTGTGCATAGATGTGTAAGCAGTTGATTCACTAGGAGTATGAGTTCAAGAGTGCATGTGGAAACAGCTATATGGGCGGTTGACTGTGCATGGGTGTGTTGGTGAGTGAATGGATTTCTCATTGCTACATGTGCAAGTAAGTACGTATGTAAAACACAATACATGTGAGAGTTGAGATATATAAATAACTGAACATAAGAGCCAGTGAATGTGTGAGTGGCTGTATCGATCACTGTGAGCTTGTATCAGGGATTATATAAGAGAGTAAATATGTGTTATTATATGTTTGAATAAGTAAGATGTGTATAACTGTATAGTTGAGGAAATGGAGGTGTGATTGATTCTTTGCATGACTGACTAGGTGTGTGAGTAAGTCCATGGATGAGTGACAGTCTGTGAGTGTCTGTTTATACTGAGTGTATGTAAGGTTATATTAGAGTCTGAAGAGGTTCATTGTATTATCACATGAGTGATGTGATCAGTGATGACAAATGAGATGTCATCAGTGATGTCATTTGAGTTGTCATCAGTGATGTCATTTGAGATGTCATCATTGATATCATTTGAGTTGTCATCAGTGATGTCATTTGAGATGTCATCAGTGATGTCATCAGTGATGTCACTGACCATGTCATGAATGATGTAATATGTGACATCATCAGCAGTGGATTGCGGGTGCGCGATATATAGTTAGCGCTTATAGTTAGCTAACTATATATGGAATTTCAATGGTTTTATGCGAGTAAAATAAGGTTTTGTAAATGCTAATTCCTAACTATATATGGCCTATAACCTATGGTTTTTTCATTGAATTTTCAAGGTTTTGTAAATGCAAATTCCTAACTATATATCCACTATAACCTATGGTTTTTTCTGTGAATTTCATTGGTTTTTTAATAGCAAATATGAAAAGCTTTAAAATGTCAAGTACGTGATAGATAAAAACATTTTCGTATTTATGCACGCTGATGTGCTTTGAACGCTGCCCCCCCCCTCCCCTCTTTTGCCTTTGTTAGTACTCTCTCTTTGCAGATACAGAAGGGTAGTTAACGCAGGCCTTTACCCCCGTTGTAATCCGTCGTACCTCCTTGTCTCTCCATTTGATTGATTGTTGTCCAAGCATTTACTGTTTTAGAATTGGTTCTCTTTGGATCATTCTCTATTTACAAACAAGCACAAAGTCGCAATACTCTGTTTAGTCTTTGCAGATATTGAAAAATCGTGTAAAAAAATAAAAGTAATCGAGCAAAATCAGTAGGCCACTAATTGGATCTCTTTTTGACCTCGCTAAAATAGAAATATTAGGAACAACCCTTCTTGAGAAATACGAAAATAGTGAGATGAACTGAGCTCCACACCATGAGGGCTGCAAGACAGCTCGGCTCCATCACCCATCCCGCACAAAATAATGACAAACCCTATGCAAATATTAAAAATATAGACAACACACCAGCAAAGAAATAGGGTAAAACATTTTATTAAAAAACTATTTACATAACGTTGGTTTATAAGATGATGTCAGTAGTGGACCGATGTGTGAATAGATCGAAAACAGCACAAGGCTCCAAGATCCGGATAGCAAGCTCCTGGATGTTGGGTGCCATAGTTTAGAGTTCTGAATTTCAGCCTTTTTCAATGCCTGTGCTTTGTTGAATCAAAATGGCGGCTTGACACAAAGCTGACTCAAGCGTTGTTACTGATGCTATGCAGACCAAAACTGGTTTTCAGTTTGTACATTTTTCTAGATTTTTCAATCCAAGTTTGATTGACTTTGTAGAACGATGGCTTCAGATTTTCAACATACGGTGTGGTGGCGCTGACTGGGAGGGGGCGCTTCGCTCCTGCCCCCTCCCCAAGTAAGATTTTCATACGAGAAAGTACGTTAATGGTTTTGGTCCCCGAGATGCTTCGATGTCACTACCATTCTCAAATAGCATAAGTTCTGGATGTTGGGTGCCATAGTTAAGAGTTCTGAGCAGCGCTTGTAACACTGTCTGAAGCTTATTTCCTCCTACTGCAGCTTCACTATTCTCAAAGTAAGTGAGTGTCGTTTGTGGACCTGACTGCATTAGAAAACAATATGATATGTTACCTTCCTAAACAGCTTGACGGAGGCCCCTGAGGGGCGCTGTGATGGCCATGGACTCGGAGAAGACGCTTGGCTCCGACACCCTCCCCAAGTCTTATAGCACTGGTGTAGCCTGAGATCGCCCCCGACATAGGCGGCCGGCTCCCGGGGTCCGGCGGTACTTTTTGCCTTTTGATGACTCTTCAATTCTGGACCTTGTCCCACAATCCGTTTGACCTGAAGACAAGCTGTAGTGAGGCGCCCCTTTATCGTTTTAGTTGCCATTCCGCCCGCTTTTGCTACACTGTGCCTCTTCCGCCATTCAGCTGTTTTCCGCCCGCTCTTGCGACTACAGCGTCTCGCTCACCATGTAGTTGAGATGCGCCCGCTCTAGCGGTGCAGCGATAGGCGGCTGCCACAGGACTCTCAAAATGGCGGCCGGCTCTTCGGTTTTGGGCCTGGTCCACTAAAATGGCCCTGGGACACCTTGGAACTCGGACGCTTGTCTGCTAGGGCTTGGATCCCATTCTCGAAAAGCGTCCCCTCAGCCGTGAAGATTCTACAAAAGTCATGGGGGCCTCCGACTCCCGCAGGCTTCTGGTGGGGAGCGGCTGCCATGATTGCTCGTGGAATGGCCACGACGGAGCTACGAGATGGTAGTGGTCTCATGCTGACGCCAGCTTTAGTCTGAAACATCCAGAAACACTGTAGACTACCAATTCGATCAGTTCCGGTAGCGCCCCAACATGACCCGGAAGAGAAGAACTTGCCCTCCCCTCTTTGACTGATGGTTCTTGTTGCCTGTCCCCTCTGTTGTCATTTAACAGAACTTTTTGGACTGCTGAAAGGGGTTGTGTTCTGAACGCTGGTTGGTGGAGACATTTAGACTATATTCTTGACCTACGTTGTCGCGTAATGCGTTTTATGACACGCCGCGTTAGCGCACCCGGAAGTGATCCGAGGCGCGGCGCGCAGCGCGTAACGTAAGCATAACAGGTCATGTGACTTGTTAATAAAACTTTTCATTGGTTCATTTTACTTTTGTTAATTTAATGATGAAAAGCTTGGTCATATGACCTAAAAATTACGCTTTTTATTATTTTCGAACAATATTTTTTTTTCAAACATATGTTATAATATTCCAGGCTAATGTACTTTCCCGGAAAATTTACAACTGTCTGGCAAGTAAAATATATTCCTTTTTCGAGAAAAAGGGCGTTTCTTCCTTCCATGACGGAGCCGTTGAGTAAAAGAGATTCGGCCTGCTGTCTTAGTCGCCGATGCGCCTGATTATCAGATTCTTATCGATCACTTTATGTTGCAGACATGAAAAACACAACTGCCCTTGACCATTTATCTTTACTGCGTTCCTACATATTATACCTTTTATCCGTCATGTAATTGGACTGCTTTATTTCACTTGCCTTTTACTGATTCGAAAACAGTCACTAAAAGTAAAAACTTTACAAATGAAAATACTACTACCGTGTTTTGTTTTAAAAACCTTTATTGTGAAAATGTCAGTATACAAATACGGGCCTATAACCACGTGGGCCGGCCACGGAGCAAACTCAAATCGTATATGATGAGGAGACATTTACACTGTAGAAGAACGTAACGAGCGGGCCATTAGGTGACAAGAACAAAGGTGTCTAACAGTTGCGGAATCGGTGGACGTACATTTTGTAATTAAAATACGACAGGGCCACTTACAATAACATTTTCTAGATATACATTTGCGGGCAAAGAGTTACGAGTCCCATTTATACCGGCGCCATTTTGGGCGAGGCCGGGCAGGTCCAAGATATAGTCAAAATGTCTCCACCAACCATCGGCCAGACCAGAACCCCTTTCGGCCCTTTATGCTACAAGATGGTGTCTTCCATTCAGAAAATATTGGTGGCAGCATTTTGAAAGGAAACAGAAACAGCCGTTCTCCTAGTGAGTTTCACATTGTTACATTTAGGAAGAATGTTGAAGAGTAGTATGTGGAAAATCTGAAGCCATTTTTCTACAAACTCTCAATCAGACTTGGATGGAAAAAAAAACCTGAAGAATGTACAAACTGAAAACCAATTTTTGTCTGTATAGCACCAACAGTAACGCTTGAGTCAGCTTTGTGTCAAGCCGCCATTTTCATTCAATCAATAGCGTCCCCCTGCACACATTCAGGGACCTGGTCGTGTCTTTAGATGAAACGCATTGTAGGAAAAGAAGCAGAAAGGAAAAGGAAAAAAGTTCCGCCGGACCTAGTGAAGCTGCAGCAGGTGCAAATAAGCTTCAGACAGTCTTACAAGCACTGCTCAGAACTCTCAACTGAGGCACTCAACATCCAGGACTTGCCATTCGGATCTTAGCGCCTTGTATTTTTGTTTTGTTCTTGATGGAGGGGAAACAACAAAAAACAGGCATTGAAAACGGCTCAACTGGAGAAAAAAAAAAATTACTTCTTGGGTGCATTAGGGCATTTATGATTTTCGAATGCCGTATTCATCAGGTTGATGCTCATGTTGCCATAGGACAGCATAGCACCACAGTGTATACAACTTAACTTCATATGTTCAGATGAGGCAGGTGGCATATTTAGCATTCACCTTCTTTGATCCAGGAGGGATGGAGAAAAACTGCCAGATGAAACTTGAAACTTGGCCATCCAGATCTCGGCACATCGGTCCGCTACTGACAGTGACCGCAACTCAGCTGGACACGCCGTCTTTCGGCGCAGCATTGTAGGATGGCCACACCAGTGCGGCAATTTGCTGGACACCACATCGGTGCCATCCGCATCTCGACGCGTTGTGCTGCCTTCGGCCTATTCGCACATCGGTCCGCTACTGACAGTGACCGCAACTCAGCTGGACACGCCGTCTTTCGGCGCAGCATTGTAGGATGGCCACACCAGTGCGGCAATTTGCTGGACACCACATCGGTGCCATCCGCATCTCGACGCGTTGTGCTGCCTTCGGCCTATTCGCACATCGGTCCCCTACTGACAGTGACCGCAACTCAGCTGGACACGCCGTCTTTCGGCGCAGCATTGTAGGATGGCCACACCAGTGCGGCAATTTGCTGGACACCACCTCGGTGCCATCCGGATCTCAACGCGTTGTGCTGCCTTCGGCCTATTCGCACATCGGTCCGCTACTGACGCCGCCTCACGTGCCAACGGATTTTCTACGCTTTTTGTAGCCCTATGCCGCAGAACAGGTCATGTGACTTGTTTATAAAACTTTTCATTGGTTCATTTTACTTTTGGTTTCCTAAAGATGGAAGGCTTGGTCATATGACCTAAAAATAACACTTTTCATTGGTTTAGAACATTTTTTTTCCCAAACGATGAAAGCCCCACCTTGTTTCTGGATCATTCAGACTGAAGCTGGCGTCAGCATGAGAGCACCACCATCTCGTGGCTCCGTCGTGGTCATTCCGCGAGCAATCATGGCAGCCGCTCCCCACCGGAAGCCTGCGGGAGTCGGGGGCCCCCAAGACTTTTATACAATCTTCACGGCTGAGGGGACGCTTTTCGAGAATGGAGCCCAAGCCCTAGCAGGCAAGCGTCCGACTTCCAAGGTGTCCCAGGGCCATTTCAGTGGACCAGGCCCAAAACCGAAGAGCCGTCCGCCATTTTGACAGCCATGTGGCAGCCGCCTATCGCTGCACTGCAAGAGTGGGAGCAACTCCACAACATGGTGAGCGAGACGCAACTCAGCTAGATGGCCGCCACCTGGGGAGGCCCGTTCACGCCGCCTCCCCCCCCCCCCCGGGCCGCCGCACGCCAATTTTCGGAGCAGCATTGTAGGATACCAAAACCAGTGCGGCAGTTTACTGGACATCACCTGGGTGCCTGTCGTACATGTTGTGTCAGCCATGTGACACTGGACACAGACCGCTACTGACGAGGCCTCCCCCCGCACCACCCGGGACGCCCCACGCTGTTTTTCTGTGCTGCATTGTAGGATCCCTAAACCAGTGCGGCACCCAGGCGACATCACCTGGGTGCCGTCCAGAACTCTGCACGTTGTGCTGCCTTGGGACTATTCGCACAACAGACCGCTACTGACGAGGCCTCCCCCCGCCCCACCCGGGACACCCCACGCCAATTTTCGGAGCAGCATTGTAGGATCCCTAAACCAGTGCGGCACCCAGGCGACATCACCTGGGTGCCGTCCAGAACTCTGCACGTTGTGCTGCCTTGGGACTATTCGCACAAAAGACAGCTTCTAACCATTGTTGCTTTTTGTGTTAATAAATGTTTAAATGTTTTTAGTTTTTGTTCTGTTCATTATCGTTAAAAGTTAATAAAGTTTTATAACCTTACTTTGTTGGACTGTTATCTATTTTTTGAAAAACGGGTGAATGGGGCCTTGAATCGGGTTATTGTCATGTGTGGGCTTTGGAAGTGTGCTGCTGCAGGATCGGACATTTCAAACTCAAATGCACGTTCTTTTTCTTACCTTTCCGAAGCATGGAGCGCAATAGCAAGCAGAGAAAGGGTGATGCACGTGTTGAACACTACCTGACCTGGCAAGTTGCTGGCAGTGCCCCCCCGCCCGCTCCTGAAAGAGGGCACACACACACCGCCGCCCCGAGTACTTCAGAAATCTTTAAAAGACCATGCGCTTGTTCATGAGGCTTAAATGGTTTATCACCTCTTCTAGAACCCCTACATCGACCCTCTGACGTTTCATGGAAAAATTACCATGTAACACAATACCAAGCCCTATCAGCTGAAACCCCCAAGGAATCGTGGGGCATATTAGCAAGGGGGTTTATCTCCGCTTTTTTGGCTTTAAAAACCATGAAAGCGGAGATAAAATTATTTCCCTATTATCAAGCTGTCGCTAACACCAGTTAGTGACACCTAAAAGGAGATAGCGACCATCTTGGGCCCGGCTTTGCATGTCAGTGATACTTATCACTAATGACATGCAAAGTGGCGTGCCAAGATGTTAGCGACTGGAAACAGTCCCTAACATCGCTACCTTCTATTACCAACTTTTGGAGATATTCGCACTAAGCGCGAATATCTCCAAAAGCTAACACCTGCCCTGAGCAGGTCTTAGCCATGTTATCCAATGGGAGGTGGATAACATGGCTAAGAGCATTAGGTCGATAATACATGAATATCGCTGACTTTTCTGCGATAATAGCAAGGTTTATCTGCGATAAAAATCGCCGATGTGCGGCGATAATTTTTGTCTCTAAACAAGTTATAGACAAAAATTATCGCTAGTTGTTAGTAATATGCCCCCGGGTTTTTGCTTGCAGAAATCGGGAGGCGGGAGACTAGCACTGAAATCAGTACTCACACGCCTGAATCAGGAGAATTGGCATGTCTGAATTCTCTACAGCTGGGGCCATAAACTACATCCGCAGGGGTAGGTGATAGCCTGGGACCAGCCTGGCATCTAAAATGGCTGCCGTGCACGACAAAATTGTGGCATTCGAAAAAAGGCAAGATGGCGCAGCCGCTGGAAGAGATATATCAACATATATCAGCCTCCTCAGCCACCCTCAGGAAACATAGGGGATTAGGATATGTCTCCCGCACCCCCTTATACCTAGTACTTTAATTAACGAAGCACAAAATGGCGAATTCCCGTTTCGCTACCAGTTTGCGGCCCAGTTCGCGGCCCGTGAAGCGCTTCTACCGTGAAAAATCATTTTTTTTTTATTTTCCCCACGGGACCCTTTAATAACCCCAACAACATTCCTAGGGGGTCAAGAGGGGGATACCTTGCCCCCTTTCATTAAATTCCCCCTTAGTTTTTCACCTTTTCTTCTCTCTCGATCCTACCGAGAGACAAGATGGCGGCCGCTCCGGACTGTCACGCAGCAAAAAAAAAAAAAAAGCTCACGCACAGCCGCTGGAAGAGATGTATCAACATATATCAGCCTCCTCACCCACCCTCAGGAAACATAGGGGATTAGGATACGTCTCCCGTACCCACTTATAACTAGTAATTTAATTTACGAAGCACAAAATGGCGAATTCCCGTTTCGCTACCAGTTCGCGGCCGCGCTTCTACCGTGAAAAATCATTTTTTTTTATTTTCCCCACGGGACCCTTTAATAACCCCAACAACATTCCTAGGAGGTCAAGAGGGGGATACCTTGCCCCCTTTCATTAAATTCCCCCTTCGTTTTCCACCTCTTCTTCTCTCTCGATCCTACCGAGAGACAAGATGGCGTCCGCTCCGGACTGTTTAGAATGTTGACAGACACCGGAGAGCCAATCAGCTTTCTGCGCGCAAAGTTCCGATAAGCGAAAAGTAAGCGGACCGGATCGCTGCCCAGAGCGCTGTTACAGATATATATCTTGGTTTGAACGTTAATTTCTCAAAAACTACTGGAGCACATATATTGAGACCTAGCAAAGGCACATCGGGCTAACAGTCCCTACAATTTTGCCAAGTTTCGTGCAAATCCATTCAGCCGTTCGAGCTAAAAGTGAGTCCAACCGCCCTATGGAAAACTCAATGCAAAAAACGCGTTTTGGGACCCCCCTTTTTTCTCAGCCCCCCCTTGACGAAACCCCACCAAATTTTCAGGAGCTGCTCAGAAACAAAATGTGCCATTTTCCTGAAAATTTCAGCCGATTCCATCCACAAACGCCAAAGTTATTAGACATAGAATTTTCAAAAGTCCCATAGGGAATTTATCCTAACTATATATACCTACTGGCGAACGCCAGTAGGTAATATATATATATATATATATATATATATATATATATTACCTACTGGCGGTCGCCAGTAGGTATATATAGTTAGGATTTTTTCTCTATGGGACTTTTGAAAATTCTATGTCTAATAACTTTTGTGTTTGTGGACGGAATCGGCTGGAATTTTCAGGAAAATGGCACATTTTGTTTCTGAGCTGCCCCTGAAAATTTGGGGGGATTTCGTCAAGGGGGGGCTGAGAAAAAAGGGGGGTCCCAGAACGTGTTTTTCCCATGTTAATTTCCATAGGGCGTTTGGCCTCACTTTTAGCTCGAACGGCTGAATGGATTTCCACGAAACTTGGCAAAATTGTAGGGACTGTTAGCCCGATGTGCCTTTGCTGGGTCTCAATATATGTGCTCCAGTGGATTTTGAGAAATTACCGTTTTAAAAAACATATATATCTGTGACAGCGTCCTGGATAGCGCTCCAGATCGCGTACTTTTTGCGTAACGGAGCTTTGCGAAGCGAAGCTGATCGGCTCTCCGGTGTCTGTCAACATTCTAAACAGTCCGGAGCGGCCGCCATCTTGTCTTTTGGTAGGATCGAGAGACAAGAGGAGGAGAAAAACGAAGGGGGAATTTAATGAAAGGGGGCAAGGTAGACCCCTCTTGACCCCCTAGGAATGATGTTGGGGTTATTAAAGGGTCCCGTGGGGAAAATAAAAAAAAATTGATTTTTCACGGTAGAAGTGCTTCCCGGTTCGCGAACCGGGCCGCAAACGGGTAGCAAAACGGGAATTCGCCATTTTGTGTTTCGGTTTAATTAAATTACAGGGTATAAGGGGGTACGGGAGACGTATCCTGACCCCTTATGTTTTCTGAGGGTGGCTGAGGAGGCTCATATATGTTGATACATGTCTTCCAGCGGCTGTGCGTGAGCGTTTGTTTTTTTTTTGCTGCGTGACGTCTGTTTACGTTCGATTCGAAGGAAATCAGGAACTGTTGACCGCCATTTTGTCTCTGCGAGTAAATATTTTGTTAAAAATAATTTTTATAAATTAATCCTTATTGATAAATATTGTCTGCGCCATCTTGCCTTTTTTGCAATGCCACACTTTTGTTGAGCACGGCAGCCATTTTAGATGCCTTGACCAGACCCACTCTCTGCATGCCGCCGATCCTCAGCATGGCTCCCCACCCTTGCAAGCATCTCCCCCATGCACTGGTCACCCCCGCTCTCTCTCTCATGCATGGGCAGAAACCTCCTCCCATGTGCGCTGTTCTTCTCTGAGAATCACACCCTGTGCCCGCCCGACACCTCCCTTTCACCCTATTCACTACCGCACCCTCTGACACTCCTCTTCCTCTTTGTCTGATTGTCCAGGCCGGTCCTAGGCTATCACCTAGCCCTGCAGATGTAGTTTATGGCCCCAGTTGTAAAGAATCACCCCTCTTCAAAGGAGTTACAGTAGATCAAGGCCCCCACCCGATGAGATCCGTCACACCACACGCGTTCCTACTATCTGAAAACCATCCTGTATTGTGATTGAAGAGGGGATTCTCACTGTGAGGGTGTGTGGGACCGAGCCTGAAGTGGAAGATTCCAGGGATGCCTCTTTGTACATCAAAGTTTTTACAATTATGTGTCACATTAAAAATATATAGCACTCTAACAAAGTAGTAGGATTATAAAACTTTAATAACTTATAAATATATACAACGCAACAAAAACAGTAAACACATTTAAACATTTTTTTGAAAAAAGAAGAAACAATGGTCAGTAGCTGTGTTTTGTGCGAATAGTCCCAAGCCAGCACAACGTGCTGAGTTCTGGACGGCACCCAGGTGATGTCATCTGGGTGCCGCACTGGTTTTTGGTATCCTACAATGCAGCTGCGAAAAATGGCGTGGGGCGTCCCGGGGGGTGCGGGGGGAGGCCTCGTCAGTAGCGGTCTGTTGTGCGAATAGTCCCAAGGCAGCAGAACGCGCTGAGATGTGGATGGCACCCAGGTGATGTCCAGTAAGTTGCCGCACTGGTTTTGGTATCCTACAATGCTGCTCCGAAAAACGGCGTGGGGCGCCCCGGGGGGGGGGGGGGGCGGCGTGAACGGGCCTCCCCAGGTGGAGGCTCGTCTGCTGTAGTGGGGTGCCCCTTTACCGTTTCAGTTGCCATTCCGCCCGCTTTTGGTACACTGTGCCAAAATCCGCCATTCAGCTGAGTTGCTCCCGCTCTTGCGATGCAGCGATAGGCGGCTGCCACAGGACTCTCAAAATGGCGGCAGGCTCTTTCCTTTTTGGGCCTGGTCCACTAAAATGGCCCTGGGACACCTTGGACCTCGGACGCTTGTCTGCTAGGTCTTGGACCCCATTCTCGAAAGCGTCCACTCCTGCAGGCTTCCGGTGGGGAGCGGCTGCCATGATTGCTTGCGGAATGGCCACGACGGAGCCACGAGATGGTGGTGCTCTCATGCTGATGCCAGCTTCAGTCTGAAACATCCAGAAACAAGGTGGGGCTTTCATTGTTTGGGAAAAAAAAGTTTTATTCCAATGAAAAGTGTTATTTTTAGGTCATATGATCAAGCCTTCCATCATTAGGAAACCAAAAGTAAAATGAACCAATGAAAAGTTTTATAAACAAGTCACATGACCAGTTATGCGGCATAGGGCTATAAAAAGCGTAGAAAATCCGTTGGCACGTGAGGCGGCGTCAGTAGCGGACCGATGTGCGAATAGGCCGAAGGCAGCACAACGTGCCGAGATCCGGATGGCACCGAGGTGGTGTCCAGCAAGTTGCCGCACTGGTGTGGCCATCCTACAATGCTGCGCCGAAAGTCGGCGTGGGGTGCCCTGTTGGCCTGTGAGGTCGCGTCAGTCAGTGGGGGCTGTTTTAGGATCTGACTGCATTGGAAAGCAATGTGATGCTGTGCGTCGCCCCCAAGATGGAGGCTCCTCGGCTGCAGTGGGACGCCCCTTGGTGTTTCACTCGCTATTTAGCTGAGTTGTGTCCGCACTTGCGGCTACAGTACGCGCCGAGATCCGGATGGCACCGAGGTGGTGTCCAGCAAGTTGCCGCACTGGTGTGGCCATCCTACAATGCTGCGCCGAAAGTCGGCATGGGGTGCCCGAAGGGGGGGGGGAGGCGGCGCAAACGAGCCTCTCCCGCCTCTCCAGGTGGAGGCACTTCATCTGCAGTGGGGCGCCGAGATCCGGATGGCACCGAGGTGGTGTCCAGCAAGTTGCCGCACTAGTGTGGCCATCCTACAATGCTGCGCCGAAAGTCGGCGTGGGGTGCCCGAAGGGGGGGGGAGGCGGCGCAAACGAGCCTCTCCCGCCTCTCCAGGTGGAGGCACTTCATCTGCAGTGGGGCGCCGTCTAGCTGAGTTTCGCCCGCTCTTGCTGCTACAGCGACAGGCGGCTGCAACAGGACTCTCAAAATGGCGGCCTGTTCTTTGGATTTGGGCCTGGTCCACTAAAATGGCCCTGGGACACCCTGGAACTCGGACGCTCAAATTTTTTTCCTTTTCTCCACATGTAAAAAAGGTAAATGCCCGGTACGTTACCTGCCTCATCTGCCACGATGTACTCTCCAGAGGAACCGAAAAAAAATATAGTTATGGTAATTATACCATGCATCGTCATATGGAGAGGTGGCACCCGATTAATTATAGTGCTGCCCAAATTCGAGATTTGGTGGATAGCCCCGACCTGCCAGTACATCCAACAATGAAGTGGCTGTGATAGCATCAGAGGCAAGGGAAACGGTTCTAAATCTTCAGAAGAACTTTGGATAAATGAAAATGACATGTTTAAGTTGCGGCAAATTAATTTCATGTGGAGAGAGGAGTGTTAGTCTAATCAACAGAGCTTATGAACATCATCATAGTCGATGGTTGGGGGAGACATTTTGACTATATACTGAACCTGCCCGGCCTCGCCAAAATGGCACCGGTATAAATGGGACTCGTAACTCCTTGTTGTGTATTGGTTGCATAACCTTGATATCACGAGATACGTATGCAGTTTTGAAGCACATGGCGGGCGGGGACGAGAATTGATTGAATATTTCGACATCCCTATTGATATTAAGTTCTGATGTGTTATTGATTACTGTACTATTGAAAGTTCGAATTAACGTCATCCATGGTACTTGCCCGCAAATGTATATCGAGATAATTTTATTGTAACTGGCCCTGTCGTATTTTAATTATAAAATGTACGTCCACCGATTTCGCAACTGTTAGACACCTTAGTTCTTGCAACCTAATGGCTCGCCCGTTACGTTCCTCTACAGTGTAAATGTCTCCTCATCATATACGATTACAGTTTGCTCCGTGGCCGGCCCACGTGGTTATAGGCCCGTATTTGTAAACTGGCATTTTCACAATAAAGG
Organism: Lissotriton vulgaris; assembly: GCF_964263255.1. Lineage (NCBI taxonomy): Eukaryota > Metazoa > Chordata > Amphibia > Caudata > Salamandridae > Lissotriton > Lissotriton vulgaris. Next base: position 25,075 of record NW_028248217.1, on the reverse strand, counting down.
TTTTTAAAACAAAACATGGTAGTAGAATTTACATTGGTAAAGTTTTTAATTTTAGTCACTGTTTTCGAATCAGTAAAAGGCAAGTGAAATAAAGCAGTCCAATTACATGACGGATAAAAGGTATAATACGCAGGAACGTAGTAAAGATAAATGGTCAAGGGCTGTTGTGTTTTCTACTCCTGCAACATAAAGTGATCGATAAGAATCTGATATTCAGGCGTATCGGCGACTAAGACAGCAGGCCGAGCCTGTTTTGCTCAACGGCTCCGTCATGGGACAAAGAAACGCTCTTTTTCTCGAAAAAGGAATATATTTTACTTGCAGGACAGTTGTAAATTTTCCGGGAAAGTACATTAGCCTGGAACATTATAACATATATGTTTAAGAAAAAATAATGTTCGAAAGCAATAAAAAGCGTAATTTTTAGGTCATATGACCAAGCCTTTCATCATTAGAATAACAAAAGTAAAATGAACCAATGAAAAGTTTTATTAACAAGTCACATGACCTGTTATGCTCACGTTACGCGCTGCGCGCCGCGCCCCGGATCGCTTCCGGGAAGCTGCGCTTCGCGCACCGGAGCACTTCCGGGTGCGCTAACGCGGCGTGTCATAAAACGCATTACGCGACAACGTAGGTCCAGAATATAGTCAAAATGTCTCTACCAACCAGCGGTCGGATCACAACCCCTTTCAGCAGTCTAAAAAGTTCTGTTAAATTACAACAGAAGGGACAGGCAACAAGAACCATCAGTCAAAGAGGGGAGGGCAAGATCTTCTCTACCGGGTCACGTTGGGGCGCTACCGGAACTGATCGAATTGGTAGTCTACAGTCTTTCTGGATGTTTCAGACTGAAGCTGGCGTCAGCATGAGAGCACCACCATCTCATAGCTCAGTCGTGGCCATTCCGCGAGCAATCATGGCAGCCGCTCCCCACCAGAAGCCTGCGGGAGTCGGGGGCCCCCAAGACTTTTGTAGAATCTTCAAGGCTGAGGGGACACTTTCGAGAATGGGGCCCAAGCCCTAGCAGACAAGCGTCCGAGTTCCAAGGTGTCCCAGGGCCATTTTAGTGGACCACGCACAAATCTGAAGAGCCGGCCGCCATTTTGAGAGTCCTGTTGCAGCCGCCTATCGCTGCATCGCAAGAGCGGGAGCAACTCTACTACATGGTGAGCGAGACGCTGTAGTCGCAAGAGCGGGCGGTAAACAGCTGAATGGCGGAAGAGGCACAGTGTAGCAAAAGCGGGCGGAATGGCAACTGAAACAGTAAAGGGGCGCCCCACTACAGCATGTCTTCAGGTCAAACGGATTGTGGGACAAGGTCCAGAATGGAAGAGTCATCAAAAGGCAAAAAGTTCCGCCGGACCCCGGGAGCCGGCCGCCTATGTCTGGGGCGATCTTAGGCCACACCAGGGCAACACGACTTGGGGAGGGGGCAGGAGCCAAGCGCCCCCTCCCAGTCCGTGCCACCACACCGTATGTTGAAAATCTGAAGCCATCGTTCTACAAACTCTCAACCAGCCTTGGATGGAAAAATCTTGTAGAATGTACAAACTGAAAACCAGTTTTTGTCTGCATAGCATCAGCAGCAACGCTTGCTATCAGAGTGCATGAGTTTCATGCTCGATCGATTGAGCTAGCCGGATCAGGCAACAAAAAGTATAAAATAGTTATGTAAATAGTTATTTAATAAAATGTTTTACCCTGTTACTTTGCTGGTGTGTTGTATATATTTATAATATTTGCATGGAGTTTATCGTTATTTTGGGCGGGGTGGGTGGCGGAGCCGAGCTGTCTTGCAGCCATCATGGTGTGGAGCTCAGTTCATCTCACTAGTTTCGTATTTCTCATGAAGGGTTGTTCCTAATGTTTCTATTTTAGCGAGGTCAAAAAGAGATCCCATTAGTGGCCTACTGATTTTGCTCGATTACTTTTGTTTTTTTACACGATTTTTCACTATCTGCAAAGACTAAACAGAGTATTGCGACTCTGTGCTTGTTTGTAAATAGAGAATGAACCAAAGAGAATCAATTCTAAAACAGTAAATGCTTGGATAACAATCAATCAAATGGAGAGACAAGCAGGCACGATGGATTACAACGGGGACAAAGGCCTGCATTAACTACCCTTCACTATCTGCAAAGAGAGAGTACTACTAAGAGAAAAGAGGGGGGGCAGCATTCAAAGCACATCAGCGTGCATAAACACGAAAATGTTTTTACCTACCACGTACTTGACATTTTAAAGCTTTTGATATTTGCTATTAAAAAACCATTGAAATTCACTGAAAAAACCATAGGTTATAGACCATATATAGTTAGGAATTAGCATTTACAAAACCTTGAAAATTCACTGAAAAAACCATTGGTTATAGACCCTATATAGTTAGGGATTAGCATTTACAAAACCATAATTTACTCGCACAAAACCATAGAAATTCACATATATAGTTAGTTGCAATAACTATATATCGCGCACCCGCAATCCACTGCTGATGATGTCACATATTACATCATTCATGACATGGTCAGTGACATCACTGATGACATCACTGATGACATCTCAAATGACATCACTGATGACATCACTGACATCTCAAATGTCATCACTAATATCTCAAATGACATCACAGAAAACATCACTGATGACATCAATCATGTGATAATACGATTAACCTCTTCAGACTCAAATATATCCTTAGACACACTCAGAGTAAACAGACACTCACAGACTGTCACTCATCCATGGAGTTACTCACACACCTAGTCCGTCATGCACTGAATCAATCACACCTCCATTTCCTCAACTATACAGTTATACACACCTTACGTATTCAAACATATTCTAACACATATTTACTCTCATATACAATCACTGATACAAGTTTTCAATGATCCATGCAGCCACTCACACATTCATTGGCTCTTATACACAGTAATTTATATATGCGTATTCTCACATGTACTGTGTTTTACATATGTACTTACTTTGACATGTAGCACTGAGATATCCATTCACTCACCAATACACTCATGCACACAGTCAACCACCCAGACAGCTGTTTCCACATGCAGTTTTGAACCCATACATCTAGTGAATCAACTGCTAACACATCTATGCACAGTCATACATCTCCCAGACACCCCCACACACACACTCGTTCTCCCATACAAATTCTTGGGCAACCAATCAATAACCCATATAGTTACTCATATAGGTACTGATTAACACATGCAGCATCTTACACAACAACAGACATACTGATGCACACATTCAGACAGTTTAGTCACTAACCAATGCACTCAGTGAGACACATTTAATCACTCTCTCATACAGTCAGTCATGCACCTACTAAATCCTTCATCCAGACACTTATACATCCACTCATTCTTCAATTTGTAAGACATATTTTAATTTTACAGAAACATACAGTCACTGGATGATGTCATCAGTGATGTCATCAGTGATGTCACTGACCATGTCATGAATGATGTAATATGTGACATCATCAGCAGTGGATTGCGGGTGCGCGATATATAGTTATTGCAACTAACTATATATGCGAATTTCTATGGTTTTGTGCGAGTAAATTAAGGTTTTGTAAATGCTAATCCCTAACTATATATGGTCTATAACCAATGTTTTTTTCAGTGAATTTTCAAGGTTTTGTAAATGCTAATTCCTAACTATATATGGTCTATGACCTATGGTTTTTTCAGTGAATATATATATATATATATATATATATATATATATATATATATATATATATATATATATATATATATAAAATTTCTATGGCAAAATGAAACCCCTCATTTTGTTCCTTTGCAATTTAAATGTTTTAAGTGTTAACACTTTATTCCAATCAAGATGGCTTCAGGTGTGCCATACTTTTGTCATAAGTAAGACTGTTAGCGCTCTAGTTGTTCTTTAGAACACTCTGGGACATTCTGTCATTGGGCTATAGTTGGGCTACATCTGGCAGATATTTGGGCTACATTTTTTTTTGTCTCTAGTGGCCATCTTTGGGCTACATTGGGCTTAATTTGGGCTCTAACATATATATAGCCCAATGTAGCCCAATATATATTTTTTCAAAGTTAATTTTTGCAAAAACCGCTGGAGCACATATCTTGAGACATAGCAAAGGCACATCGGACTACTAGTCCCTACAATTTTGCCAAGTTTGGTGCAAATCCATTCAGCCGTTCGGGCTAAAAGTGAGTTTGACCGCCCTATGGAAATTAACATGGGGAAAACTGGCTGATATTTGGGCTACATTTGGGCTCTTTTGTCTCTGGTGGCCATCTTGGGAGACTGCATATCAGAATTTTTTTAATGAAATATAAGAGGATTTGAGAAGTCACTCAAAATGTGCCCTAATTTTTCTTTCTTCAGCACTAATCATAATTTCTATTATGAAATGAACCCCCTCATTTTGTTCCTTTGCAAATTAAATGTTTTGAGTGTTAACAATTTATTCCAATCAAGATGACTTCAGGTGTGCCATACTTTTGTCATAAGTAAGACTGTTAGCGCTCTAGTTGTTCTTTAGAACACTCTGGGACATTCTGTCATTGGGCTATGGTTGGGCTACATCTGGCTGATATTTGGGCTACATTTGTTTTTTTTGTCTCTGGTGGCCATCTTTGGGCCACATTGGGCTACATTGGGCTACATTTGGGCTCTAACATATATATAGCCCAATGTAGCCCAATATATATTTTTTCAAAGTTAATTTTCATAAAAACCACTGGAGCACATATCTTGAGACATAGCAAAGGCACACCGGGCTACCAGTCCCTACAATTTTGCCAAGTTTGGTGCAAATCCATTCAGCCGTTCGGGCTAAAAGTGAGTTCGACCGCCCTATGGAAATTAACATGGGAAAAACACGTTTTGGGACCCCCTTTTATCTCGGCCCCCGCTTGACGAATCCCCCCAAAACTTTCAGGGAAGGACCGGAGCGGGCCACCTACTTTGAGAAATTTGCGAAGATTCGTCCACCGGTGCCAAAGTTATTCCCAATAGAATGTTGCGGATTTCCTATGGAAAGTAGATCCTAAATATAACTACCTACTGGCGACCGCCAGTAGGTAATATATATATATATATATATATATATATATAACATTTCTGTGGCAAAATGAAACCCCTCATTATGTTCCTTTTCAAATTAAATGTATTAAGTGTTGCCACTTTATTCCAATCAAGATGACTTCAGGTGTGCCATACTTTTGTCATAAGTAAGACTGTTAGCGTTCTAGTTGTTCTTTAGAACACTCAGGGACATTCTGTCATTGGGCTATAGTTGGGCTTCATCTGGCTGATATTTGGGCTACATTTGGGCTCTTTTGTCTCTGGTGGCCATCTTGGGAGACTGCATATCAGAATTTTTTTAATGAAATATAAGAGGATTTGAGAAGTCACTCAAAATGTGCCCTATTTTTTTCTTTCTTCAGCACTAATCATAATTTCTATGGCAAAATGAACCCCCTCATTTTGTTCCTTTGCAAATTAAATGTATTAAGTGTTAACACTTTATTCCAATCAAGATGACTTCAGGTGTGCCATACTTTTGTCATAAGTAAGACTGTTAGCGCTCTAGTTGTTCTTTAGAACACTTTGGGACATTCTGTCATTGGGCTATAGTTGGGCTACATCTGGCAGATATTTGGGCTACATTTGTTTTTTTTGTCTCTGGTGGCCATCTTTGGGCTACATTGGGCTACATTGGGCTACATTTGGGCTCTAACATATATATAGCCCAATGTAGCCCAATACATAGCAAAGGCACATCGGACTACCAGTCCCTACAATTTTGCCAAGTTTGGTGCAAATCCATTCAGCCGTTCGGGCTAAAAGTGAGTTCGACCGCCCTATGGAAATTAACATGGGGAAATCACGTTTTGGGACCCCCTTTTATCTCGGCCCCGCTTGACAAATCCCCCCCAACCTTTCAGGGAAGGACCGGAGCGGAGCGGGCCACCTACTTTGAGATATTCGCGAAGATTCGTCCACCGGCGCCAAAGTTATTCCCAATAGAATGTTGCGGATTTCCTATGGAAAGTAGATCCTAACTATATCTACCTACTGGCGACCGCCAGTAGGTAATATATATATATATATATGCGCTGATGCTCCCGCAGCACACCGCAGATATTTGGGCTACATTTTTTTTTGTCTCTAGTGGCCATCTTTGGGCTACATTGGGCTTAATTTGGGCTCTAACATATATATAGCCCAATGTAGCCCAATATATATTTTTTCAAAGTTAATTTTTGCAAAAACCGCTGGAGCACATATCTTGAGACATAGCAAAGGCACATAGGACTACTAGTCCCTACAATTTTGCCAAGTTTGGTGCAAATCCATTCAGCCGTTCGGGCTAAAAGTGAGTTTGACCGCCCTATGGAAATTAACATGGGGAAAACTGGCTGATATTTGGGCTACATTTGGGCTCTTTTGTCTCTGGTGGCCATCTTGGGAGACTGCATATCAGAATTTTTTTAATGAAATATAAGAGGATTTGAGAAGTCACTCAAAATGTGCCCTAATTTTTCTTTCTTCAGCACTAATCATAATTTCAATGATGAAATGAACCCCCTCATTTTGTTCCTTTGCAAATTAAATGTTTTGAGTGTTAACAATTTATTCCAATCAAGATGACTTCAGGTGTGCCATACTTTTGTCATAAGTAAGACTGTTAGCGCTCTAGTTGTTCTTTAGAACACTCTGGGACATTCTGTCATTGGGCTATGGTTGGGCTACATCTGGCTGATATTTGGGCTACATTTGTTTTTTTTGTCTCTGGTGGCCATCTTTGGGCCACATTGGGCTACATTGGGCTACATTTGGGCTCTAACATATATATAGCCCAATGTAGCCCAATATATATTTTTTCAAAGTTAATTTTCATAAAAACCACTGGAGCACATATCTTGAGACATAGCAAAGGCACACCGGGCTACCAGTCCCTACAATTTTGCCAAGTTTGGTGCAAATCCATTCAGCCGTTCGGGCTAAAAGTGAGTTCGACCGCCCTATGGAAATTAACATGGGAAAAACACGTTTTGGGACCCCCTTTTATCTCGGCCCCCGCTTGACGAATCCCCCCCAAACTTTCAGGGAAGGACCGGAGCGGGCCACCTACTTTGAGAAATTCGCGAAGATTCGTCCACCGGTGCCAAAGTTATTCCCAATAGAATGTTGCGGATTTCCTATGGAAAGTAGATCCTAAATATAACTACCTACTGGCGACCGCCAGTAGGTAATATATATATATATATATATATATATAACATTTCTGTGGCAAAATGAAACCCCTCATTATGTTCCTTTTCAAATTAAATGTATTAAGTGTTACCACTTTATTCCAATCAAGATGACTTCAGGTGTGCCATACTTTTGTCATAAGTAAGACTGTTAGCGTTCTAGTTGTTCTTTAGAACACTCAGGGACATTCTGTCATTGGGCTATAGTTGGGCTTCATCTGGCTGATATTTGGGCTACATTTGGGCTCTTTTGTCTCTGGTGGCCATCTTGGGAGACTGCATATCAGAATTTTTTTAATGAAATATAAGAGGATTTGAGAAGTCACTCAAAATGTGCCCTAATTTTTTCTTTCTTCAGCACTAATCATAATTTCTATGGCAAAATGAACCCCCTCATTTTGTTCCTTTGCAAATTAAATGTATTAAGTGTTAACACTTTATTCCAATCAAGATGACTTCAGGTGTGCCATACTTTTGTCATAAGTAAGACTGTTAGCGCTCTAGTTGTTCTTTAGAACACTTTGGGACATTCTGTCATTGGGCTATAGTTGGGCTACATCTGGCAGATATTTGGGCTACATTTGTTTTTTTTGTCTCTGGTGGCCATCTTTGGGCTACATTGGGCTACATTGGGCTACATTTGGGCTCTAACATATATATAGCCCAATGTAGCCCAATACATAGCAAAGGCACATCGGACTACCAGTCCCTACAATTTTGCCAAGTTTGGTGCAAATCCATTCAGCCGTTCGGGCTAAAAGTGAGTTTGACCGCCCTATGGAAATTAACATGGGGAAATCACATTTTGGGACCCCCTTTTATCTCGGCCCCGCTTGACAAATCCCCCCCAACCTTTCAGGGAAGGACCGGAGCGGAGCGGGCCACCTACTTTGAGATATTCGCGAAGATTCGTCCACCGGCGCCAAAGTTATTCCCAATAGAATGTTGCGGATTTCCTATGGAAAGTAGATCCTAACTATATCTACCTACTGGCGACCGCCAGTAGGTAATATATATATATATATATGCGCTGATGCTCCCGCAGCACACCGCAGATATTTGGGCTACATTTTTTTTTGTCTCTAGTGGCCATCTTTGGGCTACATTGGGCTTAATTTGGGCTCTAACATATATATAGCCCAATGTAGCCCAATATATATTTTTTCAAAGTTAATTTTTGCAAAAACCGCTGGAGCACATATCTTGAGACATAGCAAAGGCACATCGGACTACTAGTCCCTACAATTTTGCCAAGTTTGGTGCAAATCCATTCAGCCGTTCGGGCTAAAAGTGAGTTTGACCGCCCTATGGAAATTAACATGGGGAAAACTGGCTGATATTTGGGCTACATTTGGGCTCTTTTGTCTCTGGTGGCCATCTTGGGAGACTGCATATCAGAATTTTTTTAATGAAATATAAGAGGATTTGAGAAGTCACTCAAAATGTGCCCTAATTTTTCTTTCTTCAGCACTAATCATAATTTCTATGATGAAATGAACCCCCTCATTTTGTTCCTTTGCAAATTAAATGTTTTGAGTGTTAACAATTTATTCCAATCAAGAGGACTTCAGGTGTGCCATACTTTTGTCATAAGTAAGACTGTTAGCGCTCTAGTTGTTCTTTAGAACACTCTGGGACATTCTGTCATTGGGCTATGGTTGGGCTACATCTGGCTGATATTTGGGCTACATTTGTTTTTTTTGTCTCTGGTGGCCATCTTTGGGCCACATTGGGCTACATTGGGCTACATTTGGGCTCTAACATATATATAGCCCAATGTAGCCCAATATATATTTTTTCAAAGTTAATTTTCATAAAAACCACTGGAGCACATATCTTGAGACATAGCAAAGGCACACCGGGCTACCAGTCCCTACAATTTTGCCAAGTTTGGTGCAAATCCATTCAGCCGTTCGGGCTAAAAGTGAGTTCGACCGCCCTATGGAAATTAACATGGGAAAAACACGTTTTGGGACCCCCTTTTATCTCGGCCCCCGCTTGACGAATCCCCCCCAAACTTTCAGGGAAGGACCGGAGCGGGCCACCTACTTTGAGAAATTCGCGAAGATTCGTCCACCGGTGCCAAAGTTATTCCCAATAGAATGTTGCGGATTTTCTATGGAAAGTAGATCCTAAATATAACTACCTACTGGCGACCGCCAGTAGGTAATATATATATATATATATATATAACATTTCTGTGGCAAAATGAAACCCCTCATTATGTTCCTTTTCAAATTAAATGTATTAAGTGTTACCACTTTATTCCAATCAAGATGACTTCAGGTGTGCCATACTTTTGTCATAAGTAAGACTGTTAGCGTTCTAGTTGTTCTTTAGAACACTCAGGGACATTCTGTCATTGGGCTATAGTTGGGCTTCATCTGGCTGATATTTGGGCTACATTTGGGCTCTTTTGTCTCTGGTGGCCATCTTGGGAGACTGCATATCAGAATTTTTTTAATGAAATATAAGAGGATTTGAGAAGTCACTCAAAATGTGCCCTAATTTTTTCTTTCTTCAGCACTAATCATAATTTCTATGGCAAAATGAACCCCCTCATTTTGTTCCTTTGCAAATTAAATGTATTAAGTGTTAACACTTTATTCCAATCAAGATGACTTCAGGTGTGCCATACTTTTGTCATAAGTAAGACTGTTAGCGCTCTAGTTGTTCTTTAGAACACTTTGGGACATTCTGTCATTGGGCTATAGTTGGGCTACATCTGGCAGATATTTGGGCTACATTTGTTTTTTTTGTCTCTGGTGGCCATCTTTGGGCTACATTGGGCTACATTGGGCTACATTTGGGCTCTAACATATATATAGCCCAATACATAGCAAAGGCACATCGGACTACCAGTCCCTACAATTTTGCCAAGTTTGGTGCAAATCCATTCAGCCGTTCGGGCTAAAAGTGAGTTCGACCGCCCTATGGAAATTAACATGGGGAAATCACGTTTTGGGACCCCCTTTTATCTCGGCCCCGCTTGACAAATCCCCCCCAACCTTTCAGGGAAGGACCGGAGCGGAGCGGGCCACCTACTTTGAGATATTCGCGAAGATTCGTCCACCGGCGCCAAAGTTATTCCCAATAGAATGTTGCGGATTTCCTATGGAAAGTAGATCCTAACTATATCTACCTACTGGCGACCGCCAGTAGGTAATATATATATATATATATATGCGCTGATGCTCCCGCAGCACACCGCAGATATTTGGGCTAAATTTTTTTTTGTCTCTAGTGGCCATCTTTGGGCTACATTGGGCTTAATTTGGGCTCTAACATATATATAGCCCAATGTAGCCCAATATATATTTTTTCAAAGTTAATTTTTGCAAAAACCGCTGGAGCACATATCTTGAGACATAGCAAAGGCACATCGGACTACTAGTCCCTACAATTTTGCCAAGTTTGGTGCAAATCCATTCAGCCGTTCGGGCTAAAAGTGAGTTTGACCGCCCTATGGAAATTAACATGGGGAAAACTGGCTGATATTTGGGCTACATTTGGGCTCTTTTGTCTCTGGTGGCCATCTTGGGAGACTGCATATCAGAATTTTTTTAATGAAATATAAGAGGATTTGAGAAGTCACTCAAAATGTGCCCTAATTTTTCTTTCTTCAGCACTAATCATAATTTCTATGATGAAATGAACCCCCTCATTTTGTTCCTTTGCAAATTAAATGTTTTGAGTGTTAACAATTTATTCCAATCAAGATGACTTCAGGTGTGCCATACTTTTGTCATAAGTAAGACTGTTAGCGCTCTAGTTGTTCTTTAGAACACTCTGGGACATTCTGTCATTGGGCTATGGTTGGGCTACATCTGGCTGATATTTGGGCTACATTTGTTTTTTTTGTCTCTGGTGGCCATCTTTGGGCCACATTGGGCTACATTGGGCTACATTTGGGCTCTAACATATATATAGCCCAATGTAGCCCAATATATATTTTTTCAAAGTTAATTTTCATAAAAACCACTGGAGCACATATCTTGAGACATAGCAAAGGCACACCGGGCTACCAGTCCCTACAATTTTGCCAAGTTTGGTGCAAATCCATTCAGCCGTTCGGGCTAAAAGTGAGTTCGACCGCCCTATGGAAATTAACATGGGAAAAACACGTTTTGGGACCCCCTTTTATCTCGGCCCCCGCTTGACGAATCCCCCCCAAACTTTCAGGGAAGGACCGGAGCGGGCCACCTACTTTGAGAAATTCGCGAAGATTCGTCCACCGGTGCCAAAGTTATTCCCAATAGAATGTTGCGGATTTTCTATGGAAAGTAGATCCTAAATATAACTACCTACTGGCGACCGCCAGTAGGTAATATATATATATATATATATATATATATATAACATTTCTGTGGCAAAATGAAACCCCTCATTATGTTCCTTTTCAAATTAAATGTATTAAGTGTTACCACTTTATTCCAATCAAGATGACTTCAGGTGTGCCATACTTTTGTCATAAGTAAGACTGTTAGCGTTCTAGTTGTTCTTTAGAACACTCAGGGACATTCTGTCATTGGGCTATAGTTGGGCTTCATCTGGCTGATATTTGGGCTACATTTGGGCTCTTTTGTCTCTGGTGGCCATCTTGGGAGACTGCATATCAGAATTTTTTTAATGAAATATAAGAGGATTTGAGAAGTCACTCAAAATGTGCCCTAATTTTTTCTTTCTTCAGCACTAATCATAATTTCTATGGCAAAATGAACCCCCTCATTTTGTTCCTTTGCAAATTAAATGTATTAAGTGTTAACACTTTATTCCAATCAAGATGACTTCAGGTGTGCCATACTTTTGTCATAAGTAAGACTGTTAGCGCTCTAGTTGTTCTTTAGAACACTTTGGGACATTCTGTCATTGGGCTATAGTTGGGCTACATCTGGCAGATATTTGGGCTACATTTGTTTTTTTTGTCTCTGGTGGCCATCTTTGGGCTACATTGGGCTACATTGGGCTACATTTGGGCTCTAACATATATATAGCCCAATGTAGCCCAATACATAGCAAAGGCACATCGGACTACCAGTCCCTACAATTTTGCCAAGTTTGGTGCAAATCCATTCAGCCGTTCGGGCTAAAAGTGAGTTCGACCGCCCTATGGAAATTAACATGGGGAAATCACGTTTTGGGACCCCCTTTTATCTCGGCCCCGCTTGACAAATCCCCCCCAACCTTTCAGGGAAGGACCAGAGCGGAGCGGGCCACCTACTTTGAGATATTCGCGAAGATTCGTCCACCGGCGCCAAAGTTATTCCCAATAGAATGTTGCGGATTTCCTATGGAAAGTAGATCCTAACTATATCTACCTACTGGCGACCGCCAGTAGGTAATATATATATATATATATGCGCTGATGCTCCCGCAGCACACCGCAGATATTTGGGCTACATTTTTTTTTGTCTCTAGTGGCCATCTTTGGGCTACATTGGGCTTAATTTGGGCTCTAACATATATATAGCCCAATGTAGCCCAATATATATTTTTTCAAAGTTAATTTTTGCAAAAACCGCTGGAGCACATATCTTGAGACATAGCAAAGGCACATCGGACTACTAGTCCCTACAATTTTGCCAAGTTTGGTGCAAATCCATTCAGCCGTTCGGGCTAAAAGTGAGTTTGACCGCCCTATGGAAATTAACATGGGGAAAACTGGCTGATATTTGGGCTACATTTGGGCTCTTTTGTCTCTGGTGGCCATCTTGGGAGACTGCATATCAGAATTTTTTTAATGAAATATAAGAGGATTTGAGAAGTCACTCAAAATGTGCCCTAATTTTTTCTTTCTTCAGCACTAATCATAATTTCTATGGCAAAATGAACCCCCTCATTTTGTTCCTTTGCAAATTAAATGTATTAAGTGTTAACACTTTATTCCAATCAAGATGACTTCAGGTGTGCCATACTTTTGTCATAAGTAAGACTGTTAGCGCTCTAGTTGTTCTTTAGAACACTTTGGGACATTCTGTCATTGGGCTATAGTTGGGCTACATCTGGCAGATATTTGGGCTACATTTGTTTTTTTTGTCTCTGGTGGCCATCTTTGGGCTACATTGGGCTACATTGGGCTACATTTGGGCTCTAACATATATATAGCCCAATGTAGCCCAATACATAGCAAAGGCACATCGGACTACCAGTCCCTACAATTTTGCCAAGTTTGGTGCAAATCCATTCAGCCGTTCGGGCTAAAAGTGAGTTTGACCGCCCTATGGAAATTAACATGGGGAAAACACGTTTTGGGACCCCCTTTTATCTCGGCCCCGCTTGACAAATCCCCCCCAACCTTTCAGGGAAGGACCGGAGCGGAGCGGGCCACCTACTTTGAGATATTCGCGAAGATTCGTCCACCGGCGCCAAAGTTATTCCCAATAGAATGTTGCGGATTTCCTATGGAAAGTAGATCCTAACTATATCTACCTACTGGCGACCGCCAGTAGGTAATATATATATATATATGCGCTGATGCTTCCGCAGCACACCGCACAAGACAGCGCTCCCCAGGAGAACAAACGGACGCCAAGTTTCAGTGGTAGGTGTAGCAGAGTTTTTTTATTTTTTCATCAGCATAGTGCCAAAGGTGCCACGATATGTATAGATATATATATGTGTATATATATATATATATATATAGATAGATAGATATGTATATATATATATCTATATCTATACACACACACAAACACAAACTCTCTCTCTCTCTCACACACACAGGCACATATATACACAAATACATTTTACAAATCACATCTTTCACACACAGAACAAAACATATGCTCCCATGTAATCTCTGCCAGTGAGTTTAGCCCATCAGTGCAGGAAAATGCTGTACGGCATCGGACACTCCGAGGCGTTTCGGTGTACAATGCGGTACAAAAGGGGGTGGTGATGGACGGAGCATCTGAACCAATCAAACACTCACACCCAGTCAACAGATCTGGGTTTAATCCATCACCGTTCTTTAGCCCACTCTGCCACCCTAGTTCAGACATGGCCATATGCAAATCAGTCTGACCCTGTGCCTCATGGGAACAGTCCAGCCCGAACTGCCAAGCCATGCCTTCCCTGGACCGGAAACAAGCTTCTGAGGACCGGTTTCTGGCATTTCAGCCGTCTTCAGACCGGCTTGCTTGAATCCAGTGGCATATGTAATGTAATGTATTTGTTCTTGTAAAGCGCACTGCTGGCCTGAGGCTGCCCTTCATCCATCACCACCCCCTTTTGTACCGCTGTGTTCGCCATAAGTTGGCAGGGTATACTCAGACATGAGTCCCTTGCTCACTTTGCCACTGGATTCAAGCAAGCCTGGCTGAAGACGGCTGGAATGCCAGAAACCGGTCCTAGGAAGCTTGTTTCCGGTCCAGGGAAGGCATGGCTTGGCAGTTCTTTAGAAAAAACATAACAAACTTACGGGTACTAGGGTGGCTCTGACAAGAGTCATTGTTCACAATTCACAGAATGAATTTAAGACTCAATCCTAAACTTACTACTATTTTGGTATTCACAGAATGCACTTACTACTTTTGGTATTCACAGAAGTTAGGATTTTGTCTTAAGTCTGTCTTAAATCTGTCTTAAGTTTGTCTTAAGACAAACTAAAGACAAAATCCTAACTTCTGTGAATACCAAAAGTAGTAAGTTCATTCTGTGAATGCCAAAAGTAGTAAGTGCATTATGTGAATATCAAAATAGTAGTAAGTTTAGGATTGAGTCTTAAGTTCATTCTGTGAATCTGGCCCATTGTGTTGTGTGATTGTGTGTATATGACAGAGATACATCAGAGAGTATGCAGAGTTTCAGGTTACGGAGAAACACCCTGTTGCCTTCATCAGTACAGTGCACTGCATCATTTCCATAAATTCCATGCATGTCAAAATTCATGTTGTTGGTATAGATACAGCCCTTGCAATGGTTTCTGAGGAATGCAGAAACAGTTTTATTAGCATATTATCTGGATTTGTCAGTCAGTGGACAGAATTAATTTGACCACTTCCATTCTTTTCTTTGGCATATATCTGAGAACACCAAGACAGTGTGAGGGAAAAGCAACATCAATTCGGCATATGCATCCTTCATTAGGATTTTCAGCCCTACCCCAGTCAATGTGCCTAGTAAGCATGGGCAAATTTTGCGAATTCGCGATCCCCGAATTTGCGGATTTGCAAATTCGTGATCCGCAAAATTCGCGAATTTGTGCGAATTCGCGGATTTTTGTTTTTTTGCGTGTTCGCGGGTTTTTTGTGTGTTCGCGGGGTTTTTTGCGTGTTCGCGGGGATTTTTGCGTCTTCGCGAGCCGCTTGCATAGCGAAGTTACCCATGCAGTCGTTTATGGGAGAGGGAGAGAGAGATAGATAGATAGATAAATAGATAGATAGATAGATAGATAGATAGATAGATAGATAGATAGATAGATAGATAGATAGATAGATAGATAGAAAGAGAGAGAAAGAGAGGGAAAGAGAGAGGGAGAAAGAGAACGAGAGAAAGAAAGAGAGGCCGGATCTCTGAAGCGCCAGATTCCTGAGTTGCCCCTACAGAACATACAGCTTTATATTTTTAGCAAAATGCATATGAAAATTGTGCTGTAAAGGTCTCTTTTAGTTTAACCCCTCCTGACAACTCAAAATGGGTGTATTTGCCATCCTCTCCCTACTTCCTGTTTTTTATATCTGTAAGTGCTTCCTGATGAGGTTTAATTCCTTGGACAGGTGCCTCGTTGCCTACTTGTAACTATTCTCTGACCCTGCTTCAAGGGTCAGAGCGGGGTCAGAGAATAGTTGCAAGTAGGCAATAAGGCGCCAGGAAGCAATTAGCAGCAGGTGTCCAAGTTGAAGTTAATTTGTTTGTAACCCTTTTGTAAAAGGTTACAAAGAAATTAGGTTCAACTTTTGCACCTGCTGCTGTAACCCTTGCTTGGCTGAAAATTCGCCCCCGCTGATTCGCGGATTTTACAGCGATTTTGCGAGACTCGCGGATCGCGAAATCGTGGAAAATCCGCAAATTCGCCAGCGAAACGGATTTTACGCCCACCCTTAGTGCCTAGGTCATTGCCACAACATTGCACAATTATGAGGTGAGGAGCTTGTCAATCCACAATGGTTTTAACCAAAACAAGCAACTGATGGAACTTTAAGCCTCTCTGGCCAAACTAAGTGATGTCCATATTTGGCAAACCCAAGTCCAACTCAATACCTCTCTTTTTTTGCACCCTCTTTAGCTCAATATATATAGGTGTGGCCAACAATCCACACTCTAAGTATTTTGAAGTGGAGGATCAATAGCAGTCTGGCTGAAGTTGAATTAGGTAGTTTTCAAAATAAAAAGCAGTTAAAATGATGGAGGTGTTTTCTTTTTTTAATATATATATATATATATATATATTTCATTGGATGCAGTCAGCATGTAAGTGAATAAAATTTGTTAATGTGCTGGCTGCATTACCTAGAATGTGCTATGAACATGTGAACTACTGGTTCCACTCGGTTGCTAGATACACTGAGCTAAGAGTGTATTGGGAGGGAAGGGTGTTAAAGAGGCAGAACATTTTTGAAAACGTTGAGAAGTTATGCCCCAATTTAAGTAATGATAAACTTTAATTTCCAACTCAGGACTATGTAATAAACTGGTATGCAGTATTTACATTTTAAAAAGACTGAAGCTAAATGTAGGTTTGGACTCCAGTTTTTTTTTCCTGTGATTACTCCGCAATGGTCACGAAAACATCACGAACATGAGGAGACAGGAACCTTTTTTTTAAAGATAGAGAAAGAGTTAACAGATGCTAACCATTCTGAGGGGGAAATAGAGTAGTCTAAAATGAAAGACATGATTTCAATTGCTGCCTTTATCATGAGCAGAAGGTGGAAAGTTGAAAAGGTTGCCATTTTAAAGTTGCTTTGTATAAGAGTGGTGTGCCTTTCTTGTGCTTAGTTTTTACAAAGCTTAACAGTGTCAAAAACTATCCAGAAAGAGCTAAAACAACAATATGATCAATTCACTGGATATGTACATCATTTTTTGAATTATTTAAAATGTTTACATTAGAAATGAAGATGTATATGGGAGTTTGATATCACAGTGATATGAAAAAAATATATCAGATGAACTGTATCTGGCAGAGGTAATGTGTTTAAGATATTAGTAGTGTTAAAAGGTACAACGAGCAATGCCTTTAACACACAAGAAATATTTGAGAAATGATATAGGTATGCCATTAAGAAAAGGTTTTGTGCTTTGAAAAAGTAAGAATTATTGTCTTAAGTTTTAGAAACTTTCTGCTGCATCTGTAGGCTGAGTAACAGAACAATGAATGCTCCTAGAGAGCAATGTATCCAATATGGCCGGGATGCCCGCCACCCCCTCCCAACACCAATTCCCAATGGGAGAAGACAGACAGAGGTTTGAACTTTTGGAAGGCGGGGGGAGTTACCCCCCCGGCCATATTTATTAAAATATGAAACAAAATTTAAAACATTAAATTAAAAGTTTCATGAATCATGTACAATTTTACTTTTATTACATTTTGATGAAGACATGTTCTTTGGCTAACCTTAACAGATCTCTAATACAAAGGTTTCCTAGCCGAGTCTAGCATCCTGTAAATGCATACATTCTAAATTAAAATTGTACATCCTAGCATTAAGGGCCAACGGCAAGGTCTTAACCGGTGTCACTCAGATCCCTACTACCAAACTCCCGCCCTCACGGTGTGAGTGGCGCATGCGCAGAGGACTTTACCCTCATTGTCAACTGTAACTTCCCTTGTCGTGGGGGCCCCCTTTCACTCGACGCCATCTTAAAGGTCGTCTGAGTTCCCGTGTGAGGTATCTGTAGGAAGGACAGCGTGGACTCCCCCCCCATCCCCACACTCTCTTCCGCCGGAGCGGATATCCGGCCCCCGGGAAATTCGTAGGAGGGGCATCTAGCCGCCTCCCCCCTTGGGAGGGACCTATGGCCGTCTCCCCGTAGGCGACCCATCTTCAGTGGGTGCAGCCTCCCCGTGGAAGGGGCCAATGGCCGCCTCCCCCCGGGCGCTCCTATTTCCAATTTAAAACATTTATAGAGCGCAGCGTGCACCGTACGGTTTCTTGGCGCTAGTAGAGAGTTTGGCAGCTGAGTCAAAATAAAAACCTGTCGTAGAGGAGAAGGGAAGTTACACGGGGAAGGCCTGTTTGAAAAGAAACGTTTTTAGGTCTTTACGGAAAGAAAGATAATGAGTGGCTGAACGAAGGTGATCAGGGAGGGAATTCCAGAAAGTGGGAGCTAAGGTAGAGAAGGTGGTTCCACCCCACTTTTTACGTTTGAAACGTGGGATTTGAAGGAGAGACTTGGAAGAAGAACGAAGCTCTCTGGTGGGGACGTATTCTTTTATTAGCGAGGAAATGAAGGCGGGGGCAGTGCCTTGACGGGCCTGGAAGACCATGCAGCCGGTCTTGAACAGGGAACGTTCCTTAACAGGAAGCCAGTGAAGCTCCCTGAGGAGGGGTGTGGAGTGATGATAACGTGAGAGACCATAGACCAACCGGGCCGCCTGGTTCTGGACCATCTGGAGCCTCCGCAGGCTGTATGCTGGGATGCCGTTGTAAAGGGCATTGGCATAGTCCATCCATTCTGAGTGGCGCCCCCCTCTAGGGACCTTGAAATTACTGCTCACCGGTCATGACCATACCGCCCGACCAAAAAATAAATACAACAGTTGTTTTATCTACTAAGGGAAGAAAATTCTGACATAGCCTTGATGAGTCATCAACTTTACCTTTCTACAAAGGGAAAAAATGTCCTAAAAGCAGAACAACATCATTATATGAAACATTCCCCTATTTTTCTACAAAGGAAAAAAGGCCTATACACTTCTTTTAATCCAAGGCATATATAATTACTGACAAGACTATATCTCTTTAATACGATCAAATATCATCCACAACTTTATTCAAACAAACATTGCAATAGGGGCTGGTGGGTGGGTCAAAATTGCCGCTTGTTCCGTCGAGGGCTCACGAGCAACGAGGGGTGCAGCCTTCAGAGCACAGAAACAAGAGGACGCTTCTTCGGATTCCCGCTCTATTTATCCGTCTGCGGGAGGGCGGAGACCCTCCTCAGGTACGCCTACTGGGCGTGCTCTTCCTTCCGGTCGTCTAGGACAACCCCTCCTGGGCGGGAAAGGGCGCGCCCCGGCTACGCCACTTTGGGCATACCAGCCGAGCCACGCCTCCCGCCCAAAATGGTTTCCCGGGGGGATCGGGGCACCCATCCATACGTTTGGGGGGACCGAGTGGTCGCCCCTTTCCATATGGCCGGGATGCCCGCCACCCCCTCCCAACACCAATTCCCAATGGGAGAAGACAGACACAGGTTTGAACTTTTGGAAGGCGGGGGGGAGTTACCCCCCCGGCCGTATTTATTAAAATATGAAACAAAATTTAAAACATTAAATTAAAAGTTTCATGAATCATGTACAATTTTACTTTTATTACATTTTGATGAAGACATGTTCTTTGCCCCACCTTAAGAGATCTCTAATACAAAGGTTTCCTAGCCGAGTCTAGCATCCTGTAAATGCATACATTCTAAATTAAAATTGTACATCCTAGCATTAAGGGCCAACGGCAAGGTCTTAACCGGTGTCACTCAGATCCCTACTACCAAACTCCCGCCCTCACGGTGTGAGTGGCGCATGCGCAGAGGACTTTACCCTCATTGTCAACTGTAACTTCCCTTGTCGTGGGGGCCCCCTTTCACTCGACGCCATCTTAAAGGTCGTCTGAGTTCCCGTGTGAGGTATCTGTAGGAAGGACAGCGTGGACTCCCCCCCCATCCCCACAGTCTCTTCCGCCGGAGCGGATATCCGGCCCCCGGGAAATTTGTAGGAGGGGCATCTAGCCGCCTCCCCCCTTGGGAGGGGCCTATGGCCGTCTCCCCCTAGGCGACCCATCTTCAGTGGGTGCCACCTCCCCGTGGAAGGGGCCAATGGCCGCCTCCCCCCGGGCGCTCCCATCCATTCTGGGTGGCGCCCCCCTCTAGGGACCTTGAAATTACTGCTCACCGATCATGACCTTACCGCCACAGGCCGGATAGTTGACCGACTATCTGGACTCCCCACTCCTCCTAAAGGTCATGCTTACTCAAACCCCTTAACCATGCTATGAAGTCTCCTGTGAGTAAATCATTCCCCTCCCTGGACAGGTGAACTCCATCATTCAGATACATGTGATCACCCCGAATACACCCGTGAGTAATGCTATGCAACTGCGCGGAGCGAAACAATTTCCCAATTTCATTGTTGACCCTCTTCACTGAGTGGTTCAACGCTGACACTGAAAGACACCCCCGCCAAACCTTCCTGGGGATCATGTGGGACCAGGCAATCGTGCACCCCGGGAGTTTCTTAGCCAACCAGCTAACTGCCGACAGGATGTGTTCTAACAACACTCGTCTTCCCAGCTTCACTAAGTCATTGCCCCCCAGGTGTACTATGACTACAGGTGGCGGTGACCTTTGCCGCCCTAAAAGACCCTCCAAAAACGATTGAAATTGGTCAAAACAGAGGCCACCCTTCCCATGGAAAGTCACTCTGTACCCGTATTCCCCAGATGCATGAATCGCGTCACCTGCCTTGAATACGTCCCCGGCGCGCCTCACATATGAGTGGCCCACGACCCATACCACTCTCTCTCCAGTCGGTGATCCTCGACTGCTGGTCTCCTGGTGTTGGGTCGACTTCCAATTCCGCCCCGCGTGACAGGCTTGCGAAACTGTAATTCAAACAAAAGACAAGAAGCGTGAGTGCATGTCATTTGACTTTTTACAACATGTGCAATCGCACATACCTTTTGAAGCAAATCGAGGACCAACGGCCCAGCTGTTTTACTTCCTCCGCACTCTGACCCCGGGCTGTAGCCTCAGTAGCAGCCCCTATCCTAAATGAGTGGGTCCCAAAATCACCCGGGTCCATGCCCGCGGCAGCGATTGTCAGTGCTAACACCCTCTGAAACTGAAATCTCGTCAGAGGGGTGCCATCCTTGTTCCTAAGCAGGCACCCCCCATGTAGCCGTCCTCTGTGCCAAGTATTCCTCTAAACACTTTATCGGACAAGTGGGGGACCCTTGTGCGCTCTGCACGACAACACTCTCTCCCATAGCTTCCTGGTCTGTCTTGGACCTGGCTATCGAGATCACCATCGAATCACCCCTTATTAGTACGTGATCCCTGCACAAGCCTCCCTCCACATCCTTTTTGTTCCTTGCCACGAGTTCGCTTACCCGCATAGCCCCATGGAATGCCAAGGCGAAAGCTGCCCGGAACAAAACTGCTTCGAAAGGGGAGGAGCACGTCTCATCCAGCTTTGCTAAAAGCAGAGACAATCTGTCTAAGCCGATCGGGCGCCTCGTATCCTGCTTGCAACCCTCGAGGCGTTGCCAGCCGCGGAGTGCCTTCCTAACCAAAAAGGAACCCGTTGGGTCGCCTATGCCATGCAGCTGTGCCATGAACGAAACGGCCGCCCTATGTCTATTGGCCGTTGCCGCTGATCGGCCTTCTCTGTGCAGCGCTACCAGGAACCCCAGGAAGGAATCCTCCTGGCCCCAGCTCTGTCTCCCTGTTGGACCCAAAAATGTGCAGTAGGAACGAAATGCTCCTTCAAAAGCCTTCCTTGTCCTGGGAGCTAAGCTGGCTGCCACGAGGTCTTGTAATCCGGGGCACCGATTAGCCATAGCGCTTCGGGGAACGGTGCCGCCACTAGGTCCGCTGTGGGTAGATAGCCCCTGAACGCCTGCATGTGTGAACGAGAGAGTGCATCAGCTGCATTATTCAGTACACCTGGCACATGTTTTGCCCTGAACTGTACATTCAATTTCATGCAACGTAAAACAATTTCTTTTAACAATCTCAGGATCCACTTGCAGCGTGCTGCCTGCTGATTAATGCACTCAACCACAGTCATATTGTCAGACCAAAACACCACCGAGCGGTCCCTAAAGTCATCTGGCCATGCCATCAGAGCAACCCAAATGGGAAATAGCTCCAAGAACCCAATGTTACCTGTCAGACCGCTGGAGTGCCACCACGTCCGCCATACTTGCGCCGACCATCGATTACCAAATATGGCGCCAAACCCCACGCTCCCAGCTGAATCGGTCCACAAACCTAGTTCATCCGATGATGCTGGTGGTTTGTTCCACACAACTCGACCGTTGAAGTCCCCCAGAAATGCCAACCAAATGCGCATATCCTGGCGAACCTATGCCGACAGTCTCGTACGGTGGTGTCCCTCCTTGAGGCCAACCATAGCTTGTGCAATAAAGCGTGAGAAGGGGTGGGCCATTGGTATCACCCTCAAGGCAAAGTTAAGCTGACCCACTGTTTGCTGTAACTGATGGAGGGTCACTTTCTCCTTGCCCAGGCATTGCGTCAAGGAAGCCCTGAACTTGGCCACCTTTTCCTTTGGTAAACGTAAACATCCTTCCACAGAATCGAGCTCAATTCCCAGAAACTCCAGTGAAGTAGATGGTCCAACCGTCTTACCTGGTGCCAATGGGACTCCGAACTCCCACATGAGGATGCAGAAGTCTTGCAGCGCCTGCGCACATTTCGTATTGCCAGCCGCTCCCAAGAACAGGAAGTCATCTAGATAGTGCATAACATGCCTATGCCCTGTGGTCTCGGTGAATGCCCACCCTAAAAAACAGCTGAACATTTCAAAATAGGCACAAGAAATAGAGCAACCCATAGGCATGCATTTATCCATGTAATAACTCCCTTGAAACGCAAAACCTAGCAAGCGCTGGGCCTGCGGGTGTACCGGGAGCAACCTGAATGCCGATTCGATGTCGAAATTTTCTTCGCTGCTACGCTTGGGTTATGCTGGACAGATAACTGATTTTTACAAAAGGAGTCCCCCCGAAAATCCCCCGCCGGGATGTTGAAGCCATATAGGAATCCATTCCTCAAAACCCCGGCGGATACATGATCAGGGAATTTGTTCAACCAAGGAGTCAGAGCCATGACATCGACAGGTGTAGGCAACCGGTTCCCAAGCATCACCTCACTCTTGCTTAGACCCCCCTTTTCCTCCCGTTCCGCTGTTCTTTGATCTACAGCTACTCTCCAGGTGTGAGGATTTCCCACAGCCCGCACACGCATGCCTGAACCTACATGTTCCCCGGGGCCTGTTACAGTTGCCTCTATTGAAGCCCCAACAAACCCCTGCTTGCCGCCATTTCCGCCGGTCTTGGGCTGAAATTCCCCACCGGCGCTTGCTCGAAAGGGCACCGCAGGCTTTTGGCGGGCTGACCCCGGCCCGCTCCCGCCCGGCGAGGACGTACTCGCTGCACCAGGCAAGAGCTGCTTGTGCCATGACACGAGTCAAGGCAGTCCCAGGTCAAAGTTGGATCATACTCTTTCGCTTTTTGGAATTTCATGTCATATCCTTTCCACTCGTCCCCCTCATACATGGTATAAAAATCCATAATCCTATTCTGGTAACAGGACAACTCGGTCATCACTTCCGGCTTTCGTTCACCCATGACTGCCGTAAATATCGAAAAGGTTTTTACCCAGTTCGCTACGGTCTCATCGACCCTAAATTCCGCCATCTTGGCCCGCCATACACTGGGGTGCCATAAATCTTTCTGGGATTTAGCATATTCCATCTAGCGATGGTCAGTCAATAATGAAAAGATATTCACATATTTGTCCCCCCATATCATTTCCTTTGTGGCCACAGGGATGTGCTGGGCCACCCTTTCGAACCTTGACAGTAATGAACCTTCCCCCGCCATTGGCAATGGGTGCTTACCGGGTTCAACCGTCGTGTCTGCTGCATTTTCCCGGCTAACCGTAGGTACTCCAGGCGCCACCTGTGTGGGAACAAAAGGAACATTCGCCGTCCCGGCTTCTCTCGACTGCCGCAACTGCTCGATTATTAGTCTAGCCTCTTCGGCCGGGTCCCCCGCAGCCACTGCCCCCACCCGCTTTCTTCTTGAGCCAGGGTAACACTGCCGCTAACTGGATGGCCAGTTCCGGGGGCATCTCATCCTCATTAACCGGGGTCCTATATCTGGACTTGGTACCGGGCTGTCCGCCGATGTGATGGGGGCAGCTAGGGGCACCTCAGGAACCGGATCCTCCCCAGAAACCGCCCTCCTCTTAATACGCTTCCCCCTACCCTCAGGGACGACTCCCGGCAAGGCCGGGCCTATTACCTTCTTAGGACGACCTGAGGGGTTGCTCTGGGCCGCTAACTGTTTTTTAAGTTCGGCCAAACCTCGACCGATCGAATCAACTTTACCGAGTTTTCGGTCCATGATCGCCATTCGCTTCGACAAGGTGCGCAGTACCTTCTCCAGCTCGGAGCTCTTTCCCGCTTTCTTGCCGGCCATAGCTTCGCTTACTCCACTCTAGTCGACAACGAGGTCACAGATCCTTCGTACTCCAGATAACTGAAAGAGAAACAACAAGATTACAAGTTCTCAAAATTGCCGCTTGTTCCGTCGAGGGCTCATGAGCAACGAGGGGTGCTGCCTTCAGAGCACAGGAACAAGAGGACGCTTCTTCGGATTCCCGCTCTATTTATCCATCTGCAGGAGGGTGGAGACCCTCCTCAGGTACGCCTACTGGGCGTGGTCTTCCGTGCGGGTGTCTAGGACAACCCCTCCTGGGCGGGAAAGGTCGCGCCCCGGCTACGCCACTTTGGGCATACCAGCCGAGCCACGCCTCCCGCCCAAAATGGTTTCCCGGAGGGATCAGGGCACCCATCCATACGTTCGGGAGGAACCGAGTGGTCGCCCCTTTCC
>NW_028248216.1:0-15667 GCF_964263255.1 Lissotriton vulgaris | reverse complement strand
CCCAAGCTTTTTTCATTTCTTTGCAGGGGGGATAATCTCCTCACACCCCATTATAACAGTCAAGCTTGCTCGCTACTGGTCACTGATCCCGAACTTTTACGCCCTACCATTCTCAAATTTCACCAGCCGCCACTGGGCGTGGTAATTCTAAACACAAAAGATTACAAACTCGAATGCTCACGACTGTTGAATGACACCAGGAATTACCAACTTCTGACAACACATCCATCGCAAGACTTTAATAGAACCATCTTGGAATTGGTGGGGCATGCTGAAGCTAGTGGCCACATCTCTGAAAATGAGGCGGCTTTTCTAACAGAGGGTGAGTGCATAATACCGTATTTTTATACTCTGCCCATGATCCACAAAGAGGAACAACCTCCACCTGGCAGGCCAATTGTCTCAGGGATCGGGTCTCTTCTTGAGCCACTGTCACGTTTTTGTGACCATTTTTTAAAACCATTGGTCCAAAAAAAAACCACGTACTTGAAGGACACGAAAGATCTTTTCAATCTTCTGAATACACTACACTGTGACATGAGCAACACCTTACTTATGACACTTGATATTGAGAGCCTATATACCAGTATCTCCCAGGATGATACCATCAAGATCCTGGAGGAAGCACTCAATACTACAAACTGGGAATACAACACCCCAAGGGAATTCATTGTTGAATGTGCCACGCTGGCCCTCAAGAGGAATTTCTTTGAATTCAAATGGAAACTTTTGCTACAGTGCATGGGCACGTCCATGGGCAGCACTTTTGCCCCAAGTGTGGCCGGACTTTATGTCCATACCTTCGAACAAAAGCACATACAAACTGCTAATAATCAGTTTATCTCTTCCATAAGTTTATGGAACAGATATATTGACGATGTGCTAATGGTATGGCAGGGTACTGCAGAGTCTCTACAGACTTTCCTAACTTGGATAAATACGTTGGATCCCAACCTAAAATTCACCCACACAGTGGACAGGGAAGAGGTGGTTTTCCTGGACGTGGTGATTTTAAAAGACAATGGATCCTTTGCCACAAAGACACACTATAAGCCTACAGCCAGGAATAATTTGCTAGAATTCACAACTTTCCATACGAGACTGCTACTGGAGAATCTTCCTTATTGCCATTATCTCCGGCTTAGCAGGAACTGTACCCATCTGGAGGATTTTCGTGATCAATCAAGGGACCTTACCACCAAACTGGAAAACTGGGGATACCCTTTCTGAGGAAAGGTTACAAGCAGGCGAGGAACCAACCGAGGGAAGCTCTTCTTGAGAATGTTCAAAAAACACAGAATGACATTCCACTGACCTGTGTCACCACCTACAGCTCAGCCTCCAATGCTGTCAAACGAACTATACAGAAACATTGGCGCATCCTGAATAGCAACAAGAGGATTTGGGGAAAACCTCTGTTCTCTTTCAAACTGTGCCATAGCTTAAAAGACAGCCTGGTCAACACACAACCTATTGTTGCGTGCTTATCTAGGTTCCTGATCGATACTGTGACCTTATGCCCCTATTCGGCTATAAATCACTTTATTCCCTATATTGGCATAACCGTTCAAGTGCGATTTTCTGTAAAGTCATCTCTGGCCTCACACGAACAGAGCCACAGAGCCACATTCCAGCATGACTCTCTGCTACTTCCTTTGCAACCAATTAGTGCAATGACAGAGCAGCAGTCACTATCTGATATTCCTAGATAACACTCCGAGTTCTTCAACAAGATAAAAACTTAGCAAACCTGGAAATCCCCGCTTGCTATGTTTTGATTAGTAATGGAACTCTAATGAGCAACTGATAACTGTCACTTCCTAGTGACATCTTTAATTGACGTCTTATGTCCAGCAAACTTGCGTCAAACCCGGCACCTGTCAGGTATAAATATTACCAACGTTGCCTTAAGCAAAGAGAGAGATACGAGCTGTGAGTTCGTTGCCTGTTGCTGATGCCAGCTGCCTGCATGACCCCGTGTTGGTAAAAACTAGCACTCTGTCGCTGCAGCCTGCTATCCTGTGGTGGTGAAGCTACTGATTACCATTATCGCCGCTACAGCGCGAACTATGGTGCAGTACGCTTGAGGAGCCGTGCATCCGTCCTCTGCGAAGACATCCAGCCCAGCTGCCCGCGGACGCTGTCACCCCTCCTTCCTCGACGCGCTGAGAGAAGCTGCTGCCTTTCTCGTGCAGAGAAATCCAGTCCCGGCGCTTCCGGTTTACCCTCGCGGGTGACTGGGATATCGAGAGAGACCCCTGAAGGAGATACCAATCCTCCATCATTCTATTCAGAGGTATGGTGTTGACTAAACCCTTAGACGAGAATTCTTGAAACAAACCTTGGCAAAACCAACTTAACTTAAGCTACTTACTTACTCCCCCTTCTCACGTGTTAGGCTTAGGTCAGGCACACTGGGGTAGGCTTAGTTAGAAGCACCAGTTGAGTATGTTAGCCTAATGTATATATGACTGTATATATGTTTTATTACTTTTAAACCATTGTATGGCTAAGAAACCATATCAATGCTTTTACAGTTCTATTTCGCAATTCTTATCTTACTGTACGTACTTTTTATAATAACAGTTATTGCAATTGTGGCAATACATTTCTCTTGTACGAGAAGAAAGACTGTTCAATAAATGTTAACCTTTATTGATACACGCCCGTCTCTCTATTCTCTACATACTGTGAAAGTAAACTGCACTAGACTGACTGAGTGAAATCTATGTCTATTGTTTCACACGACCCTAGAGATCGACTCTTGATCTGAGGAGCAAAGTTGTCATGTTGCACGGTTGTTGGAAAACTGAATCCCTTCTTGTCTGTGCCAAGGAAGCTGATCACTTCCTATGCAGAGAAGAAAGTTTCCAGTGACCTCTGAGCTAGTTGGTAACACAACCTAATTAAGTTTAGCATAGTCAGTGGAGGCCTGGAATATCCGCAGTTCCACGTCGATACTACTGTTTATGTTATTCCAATGCGCAGGGCCTAGTGGGAAACTAGGAACTACACTACATGGCGCCCAAACGTTTGGAAAGGCGATAAACTAACGTAAGACTTGTAGAGTAACTCAGTCGTGCATATTTCACACCCCTTTCTCCCGTAAATACTCCAATAGACGTCTGGAGTGGGTGAAAGGTTAAAATCCGCCCGACCTTAGTAGGAAGAGATTCCTATGTAAAGCTCTGGTTTATTCAACGTTGAAGGATACAGTGTTCCAAAATATTGTGCATCTAATCTTTGTCTCCTTGGAGACCTACTCTGCAAACCTTGCATTTTTACAATGCCAGAAAACAACGGAACCTCTGGGGCCGCAGTAGATGCGACTCAGCAAGGTCCCGAACAAGCAGACCCGGATGCTATTATCATCCCGGTCCACTTAAGAAGATCTATAACGTTAAAACTTATAGAAAACGGACTGACACCTCAAGGTGGTACAGTAGTTTTCGTGATAGAGGCTCACGAGTATCGGCAGACAGAGGTATTCTATTCATGGATAAACTTTCCAGCGGTAAACGCTATAACAAAAGAGTTTCACTATTACAAAATAGAGGAACCTCCGGATGAGTACGCCCCTTTCGAGGAGGTTGAAATTCCACTTAAATTTCAAGAGCACCTGCTCTGGTTTAATGGCGCCCTAAAACACAATGATCACATAACCAGGCTCGGTCCACTAGGTAGACCAGGAGCAACGTGGCCGGTTCTAGCCAGCTACACACCACATCCTGACATTGCAAGAATGTCAAGAGAAGAGCTGTTAGCACAGCTAAACACATTAATAAAGATACATAGGCAATTAGTCCAATATGTAATGCGGATTGCTACAATCCAGCCAGCTGTTAATACACCACAGCTGACCCCTCATCAGGGGAACACAAATAAAATTACACCACAGAACATACAGTCATGTCTTGGTAAAACACCCGTAAAACGGGAACAAATTCCTTTCTGGTTAGCCCAGAAAATCACTCAAATAGAGGCAGTATTTCCTGATACTACCCCTATTGAGAAACACAGAATCTTGACCATCTGCCTTCCTATGGGAATCGCACCACACGTGGAGGACTGCGACACTTGGGGTACAGTCTTTGCTTCCATTTACACAAAAACACACGGTGTTCCGTCTATGGCGGTAATACCAGAAGTGCTAAAACAGATTCAAAATGAATTCGGTCCAGAGCCCGCTTTAAATCTGGGTATGAAATTACTGAAAGACTTCAAGCAGGTCACGGCTATATTATTAGCCAACGTAAAGGGAGAAGCAGCATCTGTGGCGATTCGCCAGAAGTTGAGGGAAACAGATATAAAAGATCCTGTTGAGCTAGCAAAAATCATAGAAAAGTGCTATGAAGAATTAGGTAGAGACAGCTTGGGTGGAAAACCAGTTAAGCCCCAACTGCTCGAAAATCCTGAAAAATTATTTATTAAAAATAATTTAAACACTCCTAAAAAGAGCTGGGATGGAAATAAACAATCCACTCCCAAGGAAAAAGTTTTCCAGACCAGAGGAAGGTCTCCTCGACGGAGGGAAAGAACTCCGACTCGAGAACGCCAGTCTCCCCAGAGGGAGTCCTCTGAGAAAAGATATAACCTTAGAAATAGGGATAATATAAAAAAACCTGATAGATATCAAAGTATTGATACACGTCCCTCTCGATCTCTTCCACAGAATTCGGAAAGAAGAGGACGGTCAGACCCAGGAGAGCACACCAAGTCCAAAGACAAGGAACCTGCTCAAAATAAGAAATCTCAATTTCCTAAAAAGAAGGTAGCCAGTATTAGAGTAATCAACCATGCCGAGAATACTGAGGACACAGTTGAAAAACGGGGAGTGGGCATTGACAATGTTGGACAGTGCAGCAGAGATCAGTATAGCGCGCAAGAACTTGATGAGTCATCTGGAGACAGTGGACACGAATGAATACATTCAGGTTGAAACTGCCGACGCCAGACTTAGCGAGCCCCATAAAATATACGAAATAACATTGCGTATGGAGGGTGATAAGACTAGGAAAATTAAGGGTCTATTTTGGGATAAGCTCTCAAAAGGCTATGATATTCTGTTAGCTGAAAAAGATTGGCCCCCAGAGTTTGTCAGGGAGTGCCCTCGTGGCGAAGTAGTGATTATGCCTGCCTTCTCGAATCACATACCGATTCACAAAAAATACACATATGCAAGGAAATGGGCAGTAGCCCAGGCACCTGCATTGTATAAAAATCATGTAGGGTGGGATGAGGATTCTCCGCCTCACAAAATCCAATTAAAAAGTGAACCAACTGCCCAACGGCAGTATCCC
Organism: Lissotriton vulgaris; assembly: GCF_964263255.1. Taxonomy (NCBI): domain Eukaryota; kingdom Metazoa; phylum Chordata; class Amphibia; order Caudata; family Salamandridae; genus Lissotriton; species Lissotriton vulgaris. Next base: position 10,367 of record NW_028248216.1, on the reverse strand, counting down.
ATAAAGCAAGAAGCTAAAAAACAAGTCAGGGAGATCTTAGATCAACTTGAATACCAGGGGGTGATTGAAACATGCACCTCTCAAATGAACAATCCTTTGTTTCCTGTCTCCAAGCCAGACAATTCATATCGTCTAGTTTTGGACTACAGACATCTTAATACATGTTGCAAAACTTTTGCAGTACAAAACTCGCATAGTGCAGCCCTAATGAATAACATAGTTAGGAAAAAATACAAAACGACATTAGACATTTCTAATGGTTTCTTTTGTCAAAACATTGCACCAGAAAGCAGATACTTGACCGCTTTCTCCGCATTTGGGTCGCAGAAAAAATTCTGTCGACTCCCACAGGGGTTCAAGAACAGCCCAGGACTATTCTCAGCTAGGGTAACAGAGTTACTACAAATCTATGATGATGAAGCATTATCTTACGTAGATGATATTTATCTAACAGATGATGACTTAGATACTCACTTGAAAAGAGTGAACACCATTATACTTGGGTTCGCAGCAGAGGGTTACAAATTCAACTTTAAAAAGTCCCGAATTGCCCATCTGACAGTACTGTTTTTAGGGTACGAATTATCAAGTGAAGGGAAAAGCCTAGCGGACAACTTCTTAGAGAAGTGCGCTGTACTCCAAGCTCCAAAAACGCTGAAGAATTTACAATCCATTCTAGGTTTTCTGAATTTCGGAAGAACTTATATTTTAAATTATGCAGAGAGGGTTAAACCTCTCTACGAACTAATTAAACCTGATTTAAAACAAATCAATTGGACTCAAAAACACACAGAAATTTTGAGATCACTGCAAACAGACATGTTAGCAAAAACAAAATTAGACACACGTGACAACACACGTGATCTTGTAATCCGAGTCATCTCAGGAAGATGCGGATTCACATACCTAACCTCTAATGAGGGAGAAAAGGTACCAATTTCAATTAAATCTCACTTGTACACACAAGCAGAAAAAGCATTCAGTCACACAGAAAGAACTGTGAACGCAGTGCAAATCGCACTAGCAAATGAACGAGAACTAGCACACGGCAAAAGGATTAACATCCTCACAGCGGAATCCGCCTTCGAAGCGCTATTCAGCCCAGTAAACCTGCCTACAGTGTCACTGGATCCAAAATGGATACAGTGCATAGATTCTCTAGGAGCGGAAGACGTGAAATACTATTTCGCCCCGCAATACGAAGAACTGAATGATTTAGAGTATGAAGAAGAATATCCTCTGCCAATCGAAATCCTGCCTCTCCCGCAATACGCCTGTATAATCTATACAGATAGCTCTGTACAGCATTTCAACGTAGAGAGAAAATCCTACGATGCAGCATGTGCGATCATTAAATGTCGTTGGCTGTGCGGTAAAATCAAACCGAAAATAACCAAAACTGAATCAGTAAAGTACTGTTCGGCTCAAAGAACTGAAATCAGATGTTTAAAGATGGCGCTCGAAAATGCAGAACGCGAATTCCCCACACTTATAGTGTGCGATTCTCATTTTTGCGTCAATTCTTACAACAATAAACTGCAGAGTTGGATCGAAAACGACTACAAAGATGACACAGGTGCCACAATAAAGCATAAAAAGCTCTGGAACGAGGTAGCTCTTTTACACAAAGAACTACAAAAGACTCACGTGATTCACGCACAGAGTCTTCAACGTGATGGCGTTCACGTTGCAGGGAATTCATTGGCTAATACAGCCACCACGGAAGCAACTAAACCGGCTTCCGTAGCCACAAAAAAGCGTACAGATAAGTACATAGACGGGGAAACCATGCTGGCAGTAAAAACGACCGTAAAAGGCGACTGTGCAGCGCTACCCGTAAACTATCCACTCAATTATACATACATAATCGATGCAAACTCCGTTCCTTTTGCTCGAATCCCTGGAGTGGGGGATAGAGTAATTCCAAACAGGAGCAGGAGAGGCTTCCTATTACTGGAAGCACACATGGGGTTGGGTCTGAAACACCAAACAATCAAAGCCTCTCTGAAAGAATTACAATCAGAGTACTGGTGGCCAGGAATGAGTATAGATATTCAATGTTTTGCTCAAAATTGTGAAGACTGCAACAGAGATCGCAGTAATGAACAGGCCAGTGTAGTTTCAGGATCCCTTCTAGACAGCATAAGGCGGTCTATCTGCGCAATTAAAGAAGAGAAGCGCGTCCCAGTGTACACCATTTAAGACGAAAAGCACTTAAAAAATGAGGCCCCAGCACTCGGCTGACGCTAGAACGGTTATAAAAGATTCTTTATCGGCACATACGCAATTACCACGTTCCATTCTGACCAGGGTCCTGCTTTCAGCTCTCGAGCCTATAAGGAGGCCATGGCTAGCATGGGAATTGGGTTGTGGTATTCTTGTCAGTCATACCCCGGAAGGGAATAGTGTGATAGAAAGAAAAAACGGGGACATAAAGCAATCTATAACAGCGAAGGTATTAGGTTCAGGCGCTGGGTGGGTCAAACATTTAATAAGTGTCCAGACTAGTCTTAACAACATGCCAAGAAATTCTCTAAAAGGTTTCAGCCCATACGAACTATTGTTCGGAATTAGAATGAACGTTCAGGACCTCGATAGTCAAATGTCAGTGGTACAAGAAGAAACAAAGCAGTTTGAAGTAAAAGACCGTTTGGCTGTTTTACAGGAACTGAATGAAACAAGAAAATCATTAAGCAACATAAAGTTAAAGCAACAGCCAAGTACCACTGACGAGGCACCACCCGCAACAGCCCCAGCAAGGCCTGTCTGGATTCCAAAGATTGGGGATCTAGTCAGAGAAAAGATCGCGGTTAAGAAGGAATTTGGGCCTTCTTACAGAAAAGCAGTACCTGTCTTGGCAGTCACCGGAACAAGATCAGTTGTGCTACCGCCCCTTGCTGGTAAAAAGGAGAACAGAGTCGTGTCCATCGACCTGGTAAAACCACAAGCATGTGGCCTATAATCAACAGTAGGCCCAGTGGACTCCCAAGAAACAACAGAATGCCCAAACTTGCAACAATCCAAGAGGTTCAAACTGAAAGACTAATCACATTCGATCAGCCTGCAGTGCACAATGAAGGACTATGCAATACAGCCATGGAACTCGTGCCTCTTGAAACACAAATTGAAACAGTTCGTCAAGAAACACCAGTCTACACTAATGTGGCATCAGAAGTGCTACCGAGAGACAGATTGAAAGAACAATCCCATCAATTGACAGAACTGCCTCTGGTTATTTCATCAACTTCGACAACTTCTCTGAAGATTTAAACGACCCCGAAGTGATGCCAGAAACAAAAAAATCTTTTAAAGAAAAAGCAACGGAACTCTTTCATCAACTGAAGGAAATCTACCTCATTTCCCCTTGGCTAGAGTTCTGGTTCGGTCTAGGTGTATTTTTCCTCCTGCTTTGGCTCATCATGGTACTGTGTTTGGGAAAATTCATTGAAGGAAAATATATTACAATGGACACAGCAAGTCAGAACATCAACCTAGTCCTGAAACCACACAGATCATCCCACGTGAAGAAAAGAGAACTGTCAACAGTAAATGTCACAGCAATTCCAATACCTGGTGGGGTAGTATGGGAAAAAACAGACTATGAGATCTATGGTCCGGTCGAAATCCTGAAGTATCCTCATCAACTAAAGGTTTCCTTAAGTGACTTTGTGACACCAAGTACATTCTCTGATGATTGGGACTTTAACAGTATTAATGACATGATGTCTGATTTAGTAATGTCAGCTAGATTCACAGATCATGATTATTTACAAGGTTCATCTAGTTATGAGCAGTTATTCTGTTACACCCACTATGGGGATCACTACTTGCATAAATCTGCACAGCCTAGAAATGTTTTTATGTATAATCAATGGGAACATTGTTCTACACCACCTAAAAGCAGTTCTAAAGCATTTTTTGAGAAATTCAAATATTTTTCAGGGTTTAACACCAGTGATGCAGTGATGCAGAAACGTTTTATTATAAACTGTTAGATAAAAACAGGGATGAAAACAATGCTGACAAATTCTAAATTGATATATTCAGAAGCGTTTTATGACAAAATGATGACATTTGGTTTTGATTATTGGAAAAATAATATTGAAACGAAAACAATTTGGGGTACAAAAGATTGGCAGGTGCAAGGCACAGAAGCACTATTTAGAACCTGCATGATACCTGAACAAATGTTATTTTTAAATGACACAGTACACCAAACATCTTGTCTTGGCCTAGCTAAGAACAAAGAACTTAAAACACCGTCTATACCAAAGCCAATACCTGAAAATACAACAGCTGATATTGAGTTAGACGTGTCACAAATTTTACATTTCAACAGAACACATCCTGATTGGAAAAGGTGGTTAATCTGGCCTACAGACACAAATAGCTGTCAAGATAGGTTCCTGAATAAAACACAGGGGTTAGAATTGACCAGATTAGACCCTAGATACTCCCAGAGACAACACCCAGGGATTATAACAACATACAGTGTAGGGAAACTCTGCCTAGAATGGCTAACTACATCCACACTGGCTGAAATTAAGCAACACTTGTCTTTATTAAAAGATGGTGCTGATTTGCGCGATTTCATTCTTGGACCACGCAAACAGCGTCAAAAGCGTTTCATAGCGACCAGCATCTATGCTTCTTACAACGAGGCTTGGAAAGTAAAGCAAATTGAAACTGCTGAAAAGATACGAGAAATTGATCGTATTAATTTGGAAAAATCACTTTCTGTGGTAGACAATGGGTTAATGACTCTGTCTTCCAGAATATATTCGTTGGACAATATTGTATCCTCTGCCTTTGATGTGATAGACAGAGATTTGCTAATGTTACAACATGGCCAGTCTCAATTACGCTCTATTATAGAACTAGGCTGGACGCTGCAAAATCTTCGTTCAGGCTATGTGCCTTGGCGTTTAATCAACACAACGTCATTATTTTCCAGTTTTAACCTTACTGATAAACAGATCAGTTTGGCACAGAAAGGAGCAGACTATACAATCCTGAGCATCGAAAGACTCGAGAGATTACCATTGACAATGTCAGAAAGTCCTGTCATTGAATGGATAATACACGGGATTATCACAATTCCGATAACAACTTTCCGATTTAAAAAGTGCCTTGAATACATACCTGCTGGCCAGTATGAACAATTGGGTAAAGGATATGTAAAATCCATATGGAAATTACCATACACTCATTCTTGCTATAGTGACAGCGACAAAAATGTATTTCTTAGTGGTGAGAACTGTAAACATTCACTAAGCGGTATACTTTTGTGTCAGGGTATTAATTTACACGGAGCATGTGATGGAAATTCAAACAACCTTTCATGCCACCAGCTAGTCACACCTGCAACTCAGATATAGCCCTTCTTTATGCAACTTTCGAACGGGAGTTACATTCTTAGAACGGATCACAGGTGCTGTGGCCTCGCGCCCGGAAAAAGTTATCTAGTACAAGTTACATCCATGGTCAAATGCTGTATGCAAGCATTGTTTCCGAGCGGGCCTCCAGACATAGTGACTCCCCTCTGGCCTCGTCTGAATCTCTATTCTATACGAATTGATACATTAAGCAAAATGAAATCTGTGCTTTTACAGACAACAGTGCCTATAACGTCATCTAAAGAGACGTATGATCTTCTAGTCGCAAGGACGGCTACTGAGGTCCATGACCTTTTATCAACAAATTGCCCCGTGCATTTCGTAGAAATGTGCAGCCAACTCCTTAACATGTCTAGTGCAACAAGCATCCCAGGCATATTTAAGACAGTCTTTACGGGACTGCTAACACCCTTCCAGGCAATTTTGGGAATCTTTCCTAATTTTGTGCACTCCATCTTTGGCGGCATTCCACTATTTTTGGGACTCATCGCAGGGATTCTATTTTTGACCATCCTGCTACGTTATGGCAAGCCTCGGCTCAGACATAGCTCCCATGGGAATGGAAGAGACAATCCTAGCAATGCGCTACAGGGACAGGATAACTAACGTCCTCGGATTGGCCAAGCTGAGAGATCTAAACATGACCTGGTTCCTTTCATTCAGACCGATATGGCAAAATTGCATTTTACCTGTGCTACGGTGTATGCTTTGCGGAGATAAATGCGTGTTGGACATCTGTCTTTCACTTCCATCAGCAGTACCAATGGACGTCGATACTTTGCTCAGTCCAATAACGGCTCACGCATTGTGTTGTCCCCAGCGGCTACCAATCCTGATGACGGCATTCGTGGAGACTCCTGTACTACAGCCAAGTGGTGACAGTGGAGCGAGTGACAAAAGCAACATCATCCAGGTACAACGTTCTGTGAGCATTGCTGGTCCCGACTATGATGACAGCAATCATTCTCACACCTGCCAAGTTACAGCGCTATCTAATTTGGTTGAACTATCACCTGATTTTGTAGACCAATTCTTTGCGAGCCTGTCTGATACGATGTTCTCTCCCATAGAGGAACAATAACTTTTTAAACTTTTGAGAAGCTTTCCGACACACAGTGTTCCCATGAACTCTGAATTCGGCCTTCAGTTTTGATCAACAAAAACTGCCAGGAGCTTTGAGAATCTATTTTCTTTGAATTGGACAATTTTTTCTAATATTGACCTTTTTTGGCACGAACAATTCTTTGCTTAACGTAAAAACTATTCTTAGAGAACAGAAGCTTCACACTTCTATTTCTAAACACATCTAGAGACATAACAACATAACACCAGCCTCTAGAACACATGTAATTACAATGCATTTTTATGTGATGATTTATCTCGCATTTTCTTCTGTCAGAGATACTTCATGTGTAATTCTTTATGCAGAATCGTTCATTGATTTCATATGCAATACTTTTTGAAGGATTACTATGCTTTTAAAAAAAACGTACATTACCTAAATTCCATGTATTACAAGTACGCCTATTTCGAATGCATTTATGTATTTTGGGGTGGGCTATGTTACACAATGTTACACATGCATCTAATTGCTTAGTTTTAGTAATTTTGATGGACATTACCCGTGGAGTGGGTGTTGCGTGCTTATCTAGGTTCCTGATCGATACTGTGACCTTATGCCCCTATTCGGCTATAAATCACTTTATTCCCTATATTGGCATAACCGTTCAAGTGCGATTTTCTGTAAAGTCATCTCTGGCCTCACACGAACAGAGCCACAGAGCCACATTCCAGCATGACTCTCTGCTACTTCCTTTGCAACCAATTAGCGCAATGACAGAGCAGCAGTCACTATCTGATATTCCTAGATAACACTCCGAGTTCTTCAACAAGATAAAAACTTAGCAAACCTGGAAATCCCCGCTTGCTATGTTTTGATTAGTAATGGAACTCTAATGAGCAACTGATAACTGTCACTTCCTAGTGACATCTTTAATTGACGTCTTATGTCCAGCAAACTTGCGTCAAACCCGGCACCTGTCAGGTATAAATATTACCAACGTTGCCTTAAGCAAAGAGAGAGATACGAGCTGTGAGTTCGTTGCCTGTTGCTGATGCCAGCTGCCTGCATGACCCCGTGTTGGTAAAAACTAGCACTCTGTCGCTGCAGCCTGCTATCCTGTGGTGGTGAAGCTACTGATTACCATTATCGCCGCTACAGCGCGAACTATGGTGCAGTACGCTTGAGGAGCCGTGCAGCCGTCCTCTGCGAAGACATCCAGCCCAGCTGCCCGCGGACGCTGTCACCCCTCCTTCCTCGACGCGCTGAGAGAAGCCGCTGCCTTTCTCGTGCAGAGAAATCCAGTCCCGGCGCTTCCGGTTTACCCTCGCGGGTGACTGGGATATCGAGAGAGACCCCTGAAGGAGATACCAATCCTCCATCATTCTATTCAGAGGTATGGTGTTGACTAAACCCTTAGACGAGAATTCTTGAAACAAACCTTGGCAAAACCAACTTAACTTAAGCTACTTACTTACTCCCCCTTCTCACGTGTTAGGCTTAGGTCAGGCACACTGGGGTAGGCTTAGTTAGAAGCACCAGTTGAGTATGTTAGCCTAATGTATATATGACTGTATATATGTTTTATTACTTTTAAACCATTGTATGGCTAAGAAACCATATCAATGCTTTTACAGTTCTATTTCGCAATTCTTATCTTACTGTACGTACTTTTTATAATAACAGTTATTGCAATTGTGGCAATACATTTCTCTTGTACGAGAAGAAAGACTGTTCAATAAATGTTAACCTTTATTGATACACGCCCGTCTCTCTATTCTCTACATACTGTGAAAGTAAACTGCACTAGACTGACTGAGTGAAATCTATGTCTATTGTTTCACACGACCCTAGAGATCGACTCTTGATCTGAGGAGCAAAGTTGTCATGTTGCACGGTTGTTGGAAAACTGAATCCCTTCTTGTCTGTGCCAAGGAAGCTGATCACTTCCTATGCAGAGAAGAAAGTTTCCAGTGACCTCTGAGCTAGTTGGTAACACAACCTAATTAAGTTTAGCATAGTCAGTGGAGGCCTGGAATATCCGCAGTTCCACGTCGATACTACTGTTTATGTTATTCCAATGCGCAGGGCCTAGTGGGAAACTAGGAACTACACTACACTATAGTGCAGAATCTAGGCGTAACAACATCAGTAATCAATGCTTGGGGTTTGCCCAAAGTGATTGGACATTAACCCTGTTCCAATTGCAGTATCTGCCACCTCACTAGCCATACTAAGACTCTAGATTTGGAACCCAACAAAACGTGGACACAAAGGGCACACACTAATTGCAACTCAGTAAATGTGATCGATCTCATCACGTGCCCTTGTGGACTACGTTATGTTGGAATGACCTCTAGGAAAGTCAAGCTCAGGATTTGTGAACAACGGAGCAACATCAGGTGTGGCAGTGCCACAACAAAACTTAGTGATCACTGTATACAGAGTAACTACACAACAAACGATATACGCTGGACAGTAATTGAACAGGTGGATATCAGGATGAACTTTCAGAAGATCCTATTCGAAAAAGAGCAAAGGTGGGTGTACCGTCTGGGAACCCACGTAAACCGCCTTAACGACAATATCCCTTGGTCCACGGTCCTCGAGAAATAATATCCGCAACTTTAACTGCGGTTCTTTCAATTACATCAAGGATCATGTCTCCCTGAGGACACTTTCAAACTGTTGACCACTGTCTAAGCACTACCCCCCTTATGAACATGATTGACCTGATGAATGGAATGTACACCGACCCCAGCCGAGTGCATGGACTGTTCAGTGAGCGCTCCACGTTCCATGGTATGCAATGTGTGTTGATTCCCTGATTCCCACCATAAAAAGTGAATGCATTCACTTACCAATCAAGCACATGAATTACTAAACCAGCGTTCATTGCTCTAATGAATAAATGTGCGCCTTTCCCAATCGAGCGCATGAATCCTTTAATCAGCACTTTGTGTTCTATTCTTCTATTCACATGGTGGACTTCCCTTATCCTTATTGGCTAGGAGAATTTCCACATGTCGAAATAGCTCCCCCGTATCGGCACTTTTTTGCCTTAGAAAAACTTCATTAACCTTTTTTTTTCTCCTAGTCTTGTGCTCCGTAAGGTGGTTGCCATGACGTTTTACCTCAAACTCCAATCTCTTTTTCTTAACCTCCACACAATAGGTTACAGTCTACCAACATCAGTGACTGGTTCTGCAGCAACCACGTGATCGCCGCCTCGACCAATCACCGTACGGTAGTACAGGAAGTAGGAAGTGGCCACTCCTACACGTGAACGGCGCCGTTTGCCGTTCCTCTGACTATTTTTACACCCCTCGCATGGGACACCTCAGTCTTCAGGGTCCGGCATGAGGGTATGCAGGTGCTATAACGGGTGCCTAGCTAACGAGGAGTGAGTAACAAGGAATACAGATAAGTACACCGCTTTACTGTCATGGCAATCCTTTCACATGCCTATTTCTTTCTTTTAATCTACAGGGTGTGTCATTTCGCTACCACCACTCTCCCGTGACCCATGGCGCTTTGAATTTTAGCGCCCCTTGTAAGAGCGTGTTTTAAGTCTTAAACAATGCTTTACTTGTGTAATTATTGGTAGCTCGAAATGCACATGAGAGTTACTACTTTTGATTGACGTCACACGCGAAATCTACAACTACGGGCATTTCACTATCATTTTCGCTCCCGTTTTTGCACTAGCCACGTTATGGGACACAATGGACATTTGTCCCTGTGTCTCCACAAGGTTATTTCTACCATTTATGAGCACGAGTTCACTTTATCTTAACTCGTACTCAACATATGGCTACAACGTCACCATGATAACATCTTAAGCAAGTGTGCACACTGAAGGACAGGAACGGACATTATTTTTAACCATGTTCTCTTTTTTGTCTTCTTCT
>NW_028248215.1:0-80086 GCF_964263255.1 Lissotriton vulgaris | reverse complement strand
ACACTTGTCTTTCACACCTTCTATTCTCCAGTCGGTATCCATACACTCCAGCAAACACCCTGTCACTCCCCTTGAACTCCTCCAGTGACCCATTCAGCACCATGTACTAATTCCTTCACTGTGCCAAAATCCAACCACTTATAAATTCACCCAGGTACTCTCCTTGCAATAATCTAATCATTCAGTCAGTACCCAAGTACTCATGCAGGGACCCAGGCCATTACACATGGACTTCTACAAACCCCTCTCCAATACACATGCAGTCCTCCAACCACCTACACACTTGTCTTTCATGTCACGGTTTGCTTCTCCTCGGTATCAAGGTGATGCTGAAAGGGGTCCACTTCCTGATTTCCCCACACTCTGACTATACAGACACACAGAGCGTAGAGGTAATCAAGCGAGGGATAAGTCAGGAAGGGTAAGGGAAGGAACAGGAACGGAAGGGATAGCTGAAACGACAAGACGAAAGGATTCTCACATCAATTCTAACTACTCTCAGTTAATTCTCGCTAGTGACCCGATACATACCACAGTAATCAGGAGGTGACCTCTGCCTCTCTACATCAATAGATACTTCTCTATAAATGAGTGCTTCCTGTAGGAAAACCAATAATTACTAGTGGCTCAACAACACATCAGAACACCTCAGTAAGCAATCATGCAACACACGTACCCATATCTCCCTTCCTCTAAAATTATAACATCTCTCTCCAGTAACCCCATGGGGATTTTCTTGTCAAGGCTAAACAACAGTCCAAGACACTGGAGAAGAAGGATTCTGTAAAGTCTTTCCAAACGATACTAGTTCATCCAAAGACAACAATAGAACACAGAATAGTATTCCTAGCTGGGCCCAACTAATAATGGAACACTAACCAAAAATAGGAAATAATAAAGTCGAGCTCCTCCGAGGCTTACCAGCTTTTCGTAATTATTAGACTGCACCTTTAAATGTTTTTATGGCGAGCTTTTCCTTGCACTCCTTAACCCGAGTGTTCTCCACGGAGGCAGTGATTTCCTTCCTTGCGGCAGCCGGACGCGGGAAGAAACGAAAAGCACCGGTGAAAAACCCCGAGGCGGGTTTCCTTTCTTTTCTCCACCGGAATCCCCAAAACCAAACAATCCTCCGGTTGTTACACCAAAGCGGGAAACCCTTCCTCGCGGCAGCCGCACGCGATAGGGTAAAATGACAAGGCACGCCTTCTCAGGTCCACGGTCTTCAAACACGGATTCTCTGCTGAGACCCGTTTTCTCTTCACTCGCGGCAGCCACACGCGATAAGACAGGATGAAGAGAGGTGTCCTTTCCTTCGTCTCTACCAACGTAATCCTTGGTCTTCAGAGAAACCCACGAGATAACAGGCTTCTATTCTTTGATCCTGTAAGCAGTCCCCAAACACGGACTCGATACAAACACAACCAGGTTCCAAAGAGTAATCACATACAAGGCTCCCTAGTGGACACCGGGGATATATAGACACAGTACTGCCCTCTTTCCTTAGCATTCTGGGATATGTAGTCATGCAGGCGCAAGTAAGGCAGATCATGACAGTATATCCTCCCTCCTAGCACCAGGCTTCCCCGGGTTCTGGGCATGGAAAAGCCTCACCACACGGGGGGCATGCACACCAGTACATGGCTCCCAGGAATCGTCCTCCGAGGTATACCCTTTCCACTAAATCAAGTACCACAGCTGTCCCCTTCGATACCGCGAATCCAGGATACGCCGTACTTCAAACTCCAGCTGTCCATCTCTCATCACAGGAGGAACCTCCTTGCGATGACCAGTTTTAGCAGGCTTCAACAAACTACAATGAAAGACGGGATGGATTCGTAAGGAGGCGGGCAACTTCAGCTTGTATGCCACCGGATTCACCACCTTGAGTATCTCGTATGGTCCGATGAAACGAGGGTGGAAGATACTGCGGTAGCAAAACCGAATGTTTTTCGTTGAAAGCCACACCTTATCCCCAACACTATACACCGGTCCCTCCTGACGACGCCGATCTTCCCACTTCTTGTACGAGGTCTTCACCTTCTCCAAATGCAACTGCACTCGACGGTGAATTTTCAACAAGGCCTTCATTTGGGCAGCAACAGTTGGATAGTTTTGCACATCACTAGGAACGGTGATTGGCAAGGTGTCCACATTATATCCCGTATTTGCTCTGAATGGAGATTCCCCAGTAGAACAATGCTAAGCCTTGTTGTATGATAGCTCGGCCAGCCACAGCAAAGACACCCATGAGTTGTTCGCCTCTTCAGCGTAGCATCGCAGATATTTTTTAAGAGTTTGGTTCAGTCTCTCCGTTTGTCCATCAGACTGGGGATGAAAACTGGTAGACAAAGCATCCTTCATGTGTAAGGCCTTACACCATGTGTGCCAGAACCTTGCGACGAATTGCGGGCCACGATCAGAAATAATGACCTTGGGTATTCCATGCAACCGTACCACCTGAGTTAACAACAACTGAGCTGTTTGGGCAGCCGTAGGAAGATTCCGACATGGAATAAAATGTCCCATTTTAGTCATGCTATCCACCACCACCAGAATGGCGTCACAACCTTTGTCCAACGGCAAGTCCAGCACAAAGTCCATACTAATCACCTGCCACGGCCTTGATGGAGTAGGCGGCGGCATCAGCAACCCTTTGCTCTTGGACTGTTCATTCTTGGCTCTAGCACATGTCTCACACTGATCTATCCAATCCTTCACGTTTTGTGACATTCCCTCCCACCAGAAATGTCTTTGTAATGCATGGATTGTCTTCTGATGGCCCAGATGTCCAGCAACCATAGCATTATGGCACCAGTTAAATGCCATCAATCGTAGTTCATGTGTGGGAAGTAACAGAGATTTATTCCGCATTGGTAACCCATGTTTCAGTGTGCGATGTTTCTCCTTCTCAGCCCACTTCTGCCATTGGGTTAAAGTACGTTGAGTACGAACTTCCTCAAAGAACTGTTCTACTGTTGTGGAACAAATCACCATCTCTGGAGATAGAATGGACAACTGCTCTCCTTTAGTGGACGATTCGGAATCCAATTGACGAGATAACGAATCTGCCTTTTTGTTGTAAGCCCCGGGACGAAAGGTGATGATAAATTCGTACTCTGCGAAAAACAACATCCAGCGCATTTGCCGTTGCGAGAGGTGCCTGGCCATTTTCATAAATTGCAAATTCCGGTGGTCCGAATACACTGTGACCGGGTGTTGACCCCCCCCACAGGTATGGCCTCCACTCCTGAAACGCCCTCTTAACTGCCAACAGTTCTTTTTCAGCCACCGTATAATTCACCTCCGCCTGATTCAGTTTCTTGGACAGGAATGCGACAGGATGCAGTTGACCAGTCTGTTTATCTCTTTGTGACAGGACCGCGCCTATCGCCAAGTCCGAGGCATCGGCTTCCAACACAAACGGGACATCAGATTGCGGATGTCTCAATATGGGTGCTGTGCAAAAGGCCTGTTTTAACTGTTCAAACGCTTCCCCTGCTTCAGGGGTCCAACAAAAAGAAACACCCTTTCTCAACAACCGGGTTACTGGAGAGGCTAGCTGCGAGAAATGAGAAATGAATCTCCGATAATAATTGGAGAAACCCAAAAAGCATTGCACGTCTTTCACACTCCTTGGGGTGGGCCAATCCTGTACTGCCTTCACTTTTCTATCAGCCATTCTAAAACCCTGGGGATTCAGAACCACACCCAAAAATTCCACTTCCGTCACACCAAACTCACACTTACTGAGTTTACAGTACAAGCAGTGTTCCTGTAGCTTTTGGAGGATTAGAATGACCTGTTTAACGTGTTGTGCAGGATTGTCTGAATAAATCAGAATATCATCGATATAGATGACAACAAAACGATCAATGTATTCTTTCATTATGTCATTGAGAAAGTATTGGAATGCCGCAGGGGCATTGCAAAGCCCAAACGGCAGCACCAAATACTCAAACAAACCAAAGCGTGTTTTAAACGCCGTCTTCCACTCATCCCCTGCCTGAATGCGCACCAAGTGGTATGCCCCACACAGGTCCAACCGGGTGTAAATGTTGGCCTCCTTTACCTGGTCTAACAGGACGGGAATGAGCGGAAGAGGGTAACGATTTTTAATCGTGATTTTATTCAACTGTCTGAAGTCTATGCATGCTCGCAACTCACCATTGGCCTTCGAGATGAAAAAAAGGGGCGAGGCTGCTGGAGAACGCGAAGGGTGAATGAACCCCAAAGAACAGAGACGTTCCAGAAGCTTTCAAGTACTTTGTTTCAGAATCTGACAACGCATATACCCTACAAGTGGGTATCTTAGCCCCCTCTACCAAATCAATTCGGCAATTGTAGTCGCGATGTGGTGCGAGTCTCTCAGCCTCTACTTCACTAAACACCGCTTGATACTGCTGGTACTCTACAGGTAAAGCCACCACTTTCTCTTCTGCTGTCGCCACACGAAACACCTGAGCCAAGGACAGAGTATGTGCTGCACTGTCCTTCGTAAACATTGGGACCCACATAACTCTGATGTGAACTGGATAGTCTTTAACTTCCAGTCCATCAGTGGGTTGTGTTGCCACAACCAGGGCATTCCTAGAATGATTTCGTATTGAGGAGCCTCTATCATATTTAACACGATGTATTCTACATGATCCCAAGGCTGTCCACAAAGAGACAATTCTAACACCTCCGTGTGCTCCACTATAGGTCCTGACTTCAACGGGGTACCGTCCACTGCCAAAACTAACTCAGGTTTGGGTGTGGGCACTTTCTTAAGTGCCAACCGCTCCACCAAACCATAGTCAATGAAATTCCCAGTAGCACCAAAATCTACCATAGTGTTCATCGGATACTGTTGTTGTCCTGAACCCAGAAACATGGACAAAACTACATGGGACACCGACTCTGCGCTCTCAACCACCCCCAAAGAAGGTATCCTCCATTACTTAGCGGGTGTTTGCAGACTCTCAGTGCTCTCGCTTACTTCATGACTTTCAGAAGTTCCTTCAGCCACTACCGCCACCACCTTTTTTGTAGGGAAATAGGAACTTCTCTTCTGAGGTTTCATTGTACAATCCCACACATAGTGCCCTTTTTTACCGCAGTACATGCATAAGCCTTGGGCACGTCTGCTTTCTCTTTCTGCCTTGGTTAAGGGAGGACGAACTGCCCCTATTTCCATAGCCTCAGGTCCTGATTCTTTCTTGTGTGGGGGGTTCTCCAACTCGTAACCACTCCCGTGTCTACCACCCCGCCTACGCTCACCTCCCCTCTCAGAGAGATGATGGTCCAACCTCAGTGTAAGATTAATCAACCCTATACAACTGGTGGGCTGAGGGTCTATTTGCGCCAGGACATCCTTCATTTCCTCGTTTAATCCCTGATAGTAAAGCGCCATCCTCTTCTCCTCCGGCCAAGCCGTTTCCCCTACTAGTCTATTAAACGTAGTCATATACGAAACAAGATCTTTTCTTCCTTGTCGTAAACCCAGTAGATCACGGTCTGCACTGAGTGTGGTAGCCCGCCTATCAAACACCCTTTCGAATTCCCTTCGGAAAGCCACCCAATCCGTTAACAATTGATCATCATTGCGTACTAAAGGGACCGCCCAATTCGCTGCATCTCCCGTTAAGTAAGAGATAGCAAAGGCCACTCTAGAGTGATTAGTAGGGAAAGATATTGGCCTACATGAGAAGTGTAAAGTTATTTGGGTAAGGAAAGTCTGAATCTTAAGAGGGTCCCCTGCGTACCTCTCTGGGCTAGCCAGTGGTATCGGCGGGGGCACCGTAACTTGTATCTGTGTAGCTCCCACCGAAGCATCAAAAGGGTTTCGGATTTGCCTGTCCAACCTTTCTTTAAGGGCCGCTGTTTCGGCCCGAGAATTAACTAACTCCTGCTGTACAACCAACAAGGCCTCCATTACGTCTTCTAAAGTGGTCATCTTTCAGCACACTCTGACCGGGAGGGATAATATTCTTGGGTATGTGATTCTGTCACGGTTTGCTTCTCCTCGGGATCAGGGTGATGCTGAAAGGGGTCCACCTCCTGATTTCCCCACACTCTGACCATACAGACACACAGAGCGTAGAGGTAATCAAGCGAGGGATAAGTCAGGAAGGGTAAGGGAAGGAACAAGAACGGAAGGGATAGCTGAAATGACAAGAAGAAAGGATTATCACATCAATTCTAACTACTCTCAGTTAATTCTCACTAGTGAACTGATACATACCACAGTAATCAGGAGGTGACCTCTGCCTCTCTACATCAATAGATACTTCTCTATAAAAGAGTGCTTCCTGTAAGAAACCAATAATTACTAGTGGTTCAACAACACATCAGAACACCTCAATAAGCAATCATGCAACACACGTACCCATATCTCCCTTCCTCTAAAATTATAACATCTCTCGCCAGTAACCCCGTGGGGATTTTCTTGTCAAGGCTAAACATCAGTCCAAGACACTGGAGAAGAAGGATTCTGTAAAGTCTTTCCAGACGATACTAGTTCATCCAAGGACAACAATAGAACACAGAATAGTATTCCTAGCTGGGCCCAACTAATAATGGAACACTAACCAAAAATAGGAAATAATAAAGTCGACCTCCTCCGAGGCTTACCAGCTTTTCGTAATTATTAGACTGCACCTTTAAATGGTTTTATGGCAAGCTTTTCCTTGCACTCCTTAACCCGAGTGTTCTCCACATAGGCAGTGATTTCCTTCCTTGCGGCAGCCGGACGCGGGAAGAAACGAAAAGCACCGGTGAAAAACGCTGAGGCGGGTTTCCTTTCTTTTCTCCACCGGAATACCCAAAACCAAACAATCCTCCGGTTGTTACACCAAAGCGGGAAACCCTTCCTCGCGGCAGCCGCACGCGATAGGGTAAAATGACAAGGCACGCCTTCTCAGGTCCACGGTCTTCAAGCATGGATTCTCTGCTGAGACCCGTTTTCTCTTCACTCGCGGCAGCCACACGCGATAAGACAGGATGAAGAGAGGTGCCCTTTCCTTCGTCTCTACCAACGTAATCCTTGGTCTTCAGAGAAACCCACGAGATCACAGGCTTCTATTCTTTGATCCTGTAAGCAGTCCCCAAACACGGACTCGATACAAACACAACCAGGTTCCAAAGAGTAATCACATGCAAGGCCCCCTAGTGGACACCGGGGATATATAGACACAGTATTGACCTCTTTCCTTAGCATTCTGGGATATGTAGTCATGCAGGCGCAAGTAAGGCAGATCATGACATTTCACATCTTCAATTTCTCAGTCAGTATCCATACAGTCCAGAAAACACCCTGTCACTCCCATTGCACTCCTCTAGTGACCCATTCAGCACCATGCACTAATCCATTCACTGCGCCAAAACCCAACCACTTATAACATCACTCAGGCACTCTCCTTGCAGTACTCTAATCATTCAGTCAGTGGCCAAGTACTCATGCAGTGACCCAGGCCTTAACAAATGGACTGCTACAAACCCCTACAATGCACATGCAGTCCTCTAACCATCTACACACTTGTCTTTCACACCTTCAATTCTCCAGTCAGTATCCATACACTCCAGCAAACACCCTGTCACCCCGTTGCACTCCTCCAGTGACCCATTCAGCACCATGTACTAATCAATTTACTGTGCCAAAACCCACCCACTTATAAATTTACTGAGGCACTCTCCTTGCAGTACTCTAATCATTCAGTCAGTACCCAAGTACTCATGCAGTGAACCAGTCCTTAACACATAGACTGCTTCAAACTCCTATCCACTATGCATGCAGTCCTCCAACCACCTGCACACCTGTGTTTCACTCTTTCAATTCTCCAGTCAGTATCCATACACTCTATCAAACACCCTGTCAGTCCCATTGCACTCCTCTAGTGACACATTCCGACAATGTACTAATTGATTCACTGCGCCAAAAGACAACCACTTATAAATTCACCCAGGCACTCAACCTGTAGTACTCTAATCATTCAGTCAGTACTCAAGTACTCATGCAGTAACTCGGGCCTTAGCAAATAGACTGCTTAAAACCCATATCCACTATGCGTGCAGTCCTCTAACCACCTACACATTTGTCTTTCACATCTTCAATTCCCCAGTCAGTATCCATACACTCCAGCAAACACCCTGTCAGTCCCCTTGCACTCCTCTAGTGACCTATTCATCACCCTGTACTAATCCATTCACTGCACCAAAACCCAACCACTTATTAAATCACCCAGGTACTCTCCTTGCAGTATTCTAATCATTCAGTCAGTACCCAAGTACTATTGCAGTGACCCAGGCCTTAACACATGGACTGCTACAAACCCCTATCCACTATGCATGCAGTCCTCTAACCACCATCTTTCACACCTTCAATTCCTAAGTCATTATCCATACTGTCCAGAAAACACCCTGTCACCCCCCTTGCACTACTCTAGTGACCCATTCAGCACCATGTACTAATGCATTCACTGCTCCAAAACACAACCACTTATAAATTCAACCAGGCAGTCTACTTGCAGGGCTCTAATCATTCAGTCAGTACCCAAGTTCTCATGCAGTGAACCAGTCCTTAGCACATAGACTGGTTCAAACCCCTACCACTATGCATGCAGTCCTCTAACCACCTGCACACTTGTCTTTCACATCTTCAATTCCCCAATCAGTATCCATACACTCCATAAAACACCCTGTTACTCCCCCTGCACTCCTTTAGTAACCCATGATAAGTAGAAGGAATTGGCAAATTATTTGTTGGTGGAGAATTGTTTTGATTTGGGTTCTGATCAGCGTATTTGTAAATATTGTTATAACAAATTAGACGAGAATAAAATGCCTGCTAGATCTGTCCATAATAATCTAGAGTTAATAACTATTCCTCCAGAACTGATGGATTTAAATACGTGTGAGTCACTTCTGAATCAATGTGTGCACCCATTTCAAGCTTTTGCTCATATGGAGCCTAAAACAGGTTAATTGCCTCCTACAGATTTACAGAGAGGATAAGAAGGAAGAGTTTTATATTAAGCATGGGCGAATTTTGCGAATCTCGCGTTCGCGAATTTTGCGGATTTGCGAACTCGCAATCCGCAAAATCCGCGAATTCTCGCGAATTTGCGGATTTTTTTTTTGTGTTTGCGCGGGTTTCTGCCAGTTCGCGAGGGTTTTGTACACTTTCGCAAATTGCGAACTTACCTGTTGGGTCGCAAGTTTCGCGAACTTGTTGTTTCTACGTGTCCAGCCTGTTTGGGACACTCTTCTTCATCACTGCCACTCTCTGTCACCACTACCACTCTCTGACTACTCATGCCACCCTCTGGCCCACCCATGCCACCCTCTGTTTCATCACAGCACCCTCTGGTTATCCAGTCAGTGTACATTATTGTGGCAACGCAAGCACACCTTCCCTGCCTCAAGTGACCTGAATTAATTTGGGGCTGATTAATGTGTCACAGAATATTTTTTTAGCTGGCACCTGCTTTCTTAGTGCTTCCTGATTAGTGATCTTTTGTACTTGCTAAGTGCTTTCATTGTTGCAAAATTAGTTACAACACCTGCCCTGCCCCAACTGACAATAATGAATTAGGGGCTGATTAATGGATTTGAACTTCCAGCCTGGCTCCTGCTTGTCTCCCTTAGCTGTAATTCAGGACCTTTGTGGCATATGTGTAACTATTCTGAGGTTCAGAGCAGGGTCACATAATAGTTGCAACTGGCAACTGAACTCTGGAGGGGCCCCTCAGGAAGCACTACAGGAAATGGCTACTAATGATGAGCCTGAACTTTTGAACCTGGTAAGTAGTTTCAGTTTTGCTAAGATCGTATTTCTGCAATTTTGCACTTATTCGCGGGGCGCGAAGTTGTACTGGGAAGCCGCGAACTCACGCGAACAGTGCGAGCAGTGCGAGCAAAATCCGCTGCTCGCGGATTTGCGGATTTTGCGGGAGATTCGCGAATCTCGCGGATTGCGAATTTACCGAAAATCCGCAAAATCCGCGAGCGAAACGGATTTTCCGCCCATGCTTATTTTATATTTACCTCTGGATTTAAAGAAAAATATTGAAACTATTGGTGTAGAGAATGTACAAAGTGAACCACTAGTTACTCTAGTTAATGGTGTTCATACTAACCGTTAGAAAATATGGCAAGAGTTAGTGGATGTTAAAAAAGTACAAAAAGCAACATTATATCTGATAAAAACAATGATTACTACAAAAATGTGTATGTGGAAGAAGAAGAAATACTTTTAGGAGATGATATTGAAACGTCAACTAGTCAAATTGAAAAAGGGGACATGTCCAAAAGTGAAGAATTCTATGAACATTATAGTGTACAACCAGTTCCTTCGAAAGAAGTGATGGGGAATACCTTTGAATTATTCAAAATGAAAAAAAGCAAAGGGTACTCCCATGAATGTATGGGAGAAAAGTTTGGAAGCTCGTTGTTTTCCGCAGCTGTTTCCAACTGGAGAAGGTGGACGATATGATGAACGATCAGTGCAGATTCCTGCATCTGAATATCGAACAACAAGATTGTATGCAGAAGATCCAAGATTTCAACAATGTATCCCATATGCATTTCATCTTTTGATACCAAACTTACCTTATAAGTAATATCAATTTAGTTTTATATTTTCCTTTAAATTTATATCTGTGAAAGATAAAACAAAATAAGTTACAATATTTATAATATATATTTTACAATACAAGAGATAAAGTAGGAGATTAGCAAGGGTAAGTGAGGATGAGTGAAGGGCAGGAAGGTTGATGAAAAAGGGAAAATAAAGAGAAGATAAAAGCAAGTAAGCTTGAGACAAATGAAGTGAAGGAGTGAGTCTATAGAGATAGTAAAGAAAAAAGTGACACAAAGGAACTGAGTAAGAGAGCAAAGAAAGGTAAGGAAGGGAGTGTGGGTTATTTTTAGGGAGTAAGCATGACGGAAGAGGTGTGAGAGAGTGAGAGGATCCAGAAACTGAAGGTAAGACACAGGCTGCGAGGGAAAGGGAATGAAGATGTGAGAGGATAGAAGAAGTGAGAAAAGAAGTGAGTGAAGTGTTATAAGGTGAATGAGAGAAGGAGAATTACTGAGGGAACAAAGAAAGTAAACAAAGGGAAGGGGAGTGAAGAATAGTGACTGAGAGCTGGAAATTAGTGGATGGGAGAGAGGTAATGAGCAGTGAAGGAGTGGTTAATGAGAATAAGGGTGGAAAATGGAATAAGGGAAGGGAGGGGAGGGAGAGTCAAAAAAGGCCAGTGAGGTTCAGTTAAAAAGAGTGATAGAGGGTGGAAATAGGTAACTGAGCATAAGAGAATTCAAAAATAATATATATTTAATAATAGAAAATACTAAATAATTTCAACAACATGTTAAATGGTTTATTTTTGCTGTTTTCAGAATATATTGAATTTCACTTAAAACAGTGACTTCAAAAGTACTCATCATATAACAGCGGGGAAAAAAACACAATCAAAATGATTGTGTTTAAAAAAGCTATTGAATAATTACTTAAATAATGTAAATTTTTAAAAACCATATCTAAACCCACTTTTCCATGAGGCAAAATTGTGTATAGAAAGTCCTTTTCTAAAATTAGTCCACTGTTTTTCAAATGTCTCATTTACCCGACTTTCTGAAAGAAAAGCTCCAACAACTTTCACGTTATGAAACAAGAGTTTTACTTCCATCTCTAGCTTACATTTAATAAATAATTCCTATAATACTCACAGCACAGTTTATATAATAAACATATACTATCTCTATGAGAACTACATGTTTTTTATTACCTTCATCACTCTCATTCAGAAAGTAATTTTGAAGAGTAAACTAAGTTATATTAACTGCTGCAATCTTCATAGCCAATTACCTTCTCTAAAATTTCGGTTGTAAGAACACTAGGTAAGAATTTAGTAAGTCAGAAGGCAAACGTTGTTTGAAAGTCAATTGAGTATCATTACAGTGCTTCCAACCTTTTTCACATTTTAAATAGGCTGTGTAATGTCCTGATGTTGTTGAAGGACCATCATGGTAAATAATTGCTGCAGTTGTAAAGGTTCTTCCTGAAATTGATAATTGAAAAGCCACAACATTTTTAATTAATGTTGTCAATTTAGTCCCATCAGGTCTACATCGTTGGAACATTAAAATAACATACTGTCCATATCTTATTAACCCCTTCCACGCTCATGACGAGCTGGGCTCGTCATGGCGTAGCCTCCTCGCACGCTGATGACGAGCCCAGCTCGTCACGTAAAGTGCGGTTTTAAAAACTCAGCACAGGAGTGGAATTGCGCTAGCGCGCATGCGGTTAAAAATAAAGTTGATAGCATTTCAGATTTACAGTGACTACAAACCATGTTTTGATTTGCTGCTCTAACTAGATTATTGAAAAAAACACTGATTTGCAGTCCGGTAAAGTCAAATATATAAATCTTTCAGTGTGTACTGTAGTACTATTTTGAAAAGGAACAATTATCACAGTCATGTTGCCATTTATAAGAAAGGCCAAAAAGATTTTCGACATCTACACCTTCATCTTGCAATACAACAAGCATATACATTAGAAATTCCTGACAATCTTGTTGAATATTCTGTGAAAATTGTGTTTGACCAGAACATGTGTCTAAAACATTTCGAATTTCAGAAACACTTTGTATTTTTGTTCTATCACTGCTACATTTTTCAAACACAGAATTTAATAAACAACAAAGTGTTTGATCACGATTTTCAGCAATCTGTTCTGGAGAAAGAAAACAACATTAACCACTACATTAGCATAACAGTTGACACCGGAACTATTTTCATACTATAATCCAACAACATCTTTAACTGAATCCATTTCCTTTCTGCTTACAATTACTGTTTCATCTACTTTTTTTCTTTTTTCTACAATTTCACTACAATTTTTCTCATTTCTTCTTTTTCAGCCTACCACACACTTTTCAAACAGAGGATATTGAGGTAAATTTGGAGCATACTCTCTTCTTAACCTATTACATTCTTTTACATAATTTAGATCTGCATTAATCTTTGTCTCATCAAAATCAATCAAGTACAATCCAGATAAAGTTCTAACTCGAGATAAAGCAACATATGCCATCCCCTCCTTGAACACAGAATTTCCAATATTTACCAAAGCAGTATCAACACTTAAACCTTGAGATTTATTAATAGTTACTGCATATGCTAAAAAAACAGGAAACTGTTTTCGGCGGACATATAAATCTTTCACTAGCAAAAACCGAGCAGAACAACGACTGATTTGTTGTACATCTTCAATATCATCAAATTTAATTTTTATAATTTCAATTCCATCTCTATTTTGGTAATTCACAAAATCCACAACATGACCCATTGCTCCATTTACTAAACCTCCTTCCACATGTAAATTACGTAGTAAAATTATACGACAATTTAAAATGCATACAGAGTCTTTTCCATACCAGCAGTTTTAGATATTGTCTTCTCTAAAGAATTCAATTTTGTTTTCAAATTTTCTGATAAAATAATAGTGGCTCCTTCATGTTCTATTTTATCAAAAGCTTCCAGTTTCACAATCTCTTGATTTTCCAACTTTAACATTTTCGTGTTGAAGATTGAACATTCTTGCAGTGCTGGCATCAAGCATATGACAGATTTGCTTTCAGGAATGTTCTTAAAAATATTCTCTGGGAGAATATTTTCTTTTGGAAACAAATTTAAAATTAAACGTCCATGGAAAGCTTCTTTGCCATTCTCAGTTAGTTTTCCAATTCTTAAATCTTGTAGAATATTTTTATAATTTTCATCCTTTGCCTGTCGCATATTTTGAAATAGTTCTGCATATTTGAAATTTAGCCATGTGTTAACATTTCCAATGCTTCCTAAGCACTTCCTGGTATCTTCATGCGTAAGTATTTTAAACACTGTCTGTCCTTTCACTGGAGTTAGTTGCAGTAAATCTCCAAAAACAATGATGCGTTTGCCTCCAAATAACACATCATAGTCTGTTTTAAGAGTTTCTTGCATTCTTAAATGCACAAAAGCAAGCATTACATTTGATACCATGCCTACTTCATCAATGATAAGAAGTTTCATTTTCTTTAGTACTCTTGAACCTTCACAACAAGCTTCTCCTGATAACTTGTGGTATTGTAATTTGTTATCATGCTCCACTGACAGCATCAATAAGCGGTGTAAAGTAATTCCTTTAATGTTGTGTGCTGCCAACCCAGTTGGAGCAGTAACGACACAAGAGAGTGATGACTCACATTTTTTTCTGCAAATATGTTGCAATCACTTTAATCAAGAAACTTTTCCCAGTTCCTGCTTCTCCACTCACATACCGTCAGATAGGTACAAATGATGTACATGAGCACTCTTTTTTCTTATGAGATAAACCATGCTCAATTTGTTGTTTGACTTGATCTTATATTTGTCTCTGCTCAATGTTTAGTTCTTTTTCCAAATCTTCTAAGTCAACTCCATCCTCCTGAGGTTGTTCCATGGCTCTTTCAACTTCATCCATGGCAGTAGCAGCTTCATTTTGTATAATTGGTCCTCCTAGTGGATCCTGACTCAATGAAGTAGAACTCTGACTGTCTTGAGAACTGTCTCTAGCAATCTCTGCTGCAATTGTAGCTTCTTGCTGTATTTCCTCGTTCAAAATTTGTAGATAACTTGAAAAAACAGGACATTGTATGGTATCTTGGTTGTATTGAACAAATCTTCATAAGTAAGAAAATCTCCAAGTAGTTCCTCTTCTCTACGCCAAGGTGTAAAGAGTTGTAAAAGTGCTCAGTAATACAATTCTCTTTTATCTGGAGAATCACAACTCAATTTACGATGAATAATCAAATGACATTTTCTTTCTTTTACTAAACAGCCTTCACATCCAATTACAGCATATACACCTTTATTGATGTCTTCTGTGACGTTCCTTTTAAAAGTGTAGGTTTGCAGAACTTCATAGAGACAAGCGTTCTCAAGGTGAGTACTTCTATTTGGATAGTATGTATCCAACATGTTTGTCTTCAAAATATCTGCACTGTCCGGTCCTTTCAAATACTCAATTTCTTGTACAGATTTCAAAACTCAGTTTCGTGTTGCAGCAAGACCTAGAGTCACCCAAATGATGGTTCTAGATTTGGCATATAGACTTGCTGATGACAACCGATCAGAACATTCATACGCTCCAATTTCTCGATGCGACAACATCTTTAGACTGTAACTGTATAATTTCTTGCTTAGACTCTTTTCATATGAAATTTCCTCCCACATTTCCTTCAGTTCCGTTTTTTCCGATTTTGTGATGTAAGACGTCACATATCGAGCCACAGCAATAGAGTTGTCAGCCACATATTGAATATCCATGTTAGCATTCCACATGGACAAAATGACTGGGTTGTAGTCATTTATATATTTGGATTCCTCATTTCTTCTTAGGTTGTATGTATTTTTGGGTGACTTCCTTGTCACAGTATGTCGCAGAGAAGACATAAAATTGTTGACTCTTCCTTTTGATGTGTCTGGACGTGGAAATGCAAAACGACATTTTGTGTAGAACTTATCCTTGGATTTGTATTTTCGACGACAGTATTTCCCACAATGATGGGTTTGAAAGTGTAAAACTTGCTGTCTTAAATTGTTTTCATCTGTACTTTTCGGAACAGTGCATGTAGAATACTGCTCAATGAAACTCATCACTTTCTCATCTGAATCTGTTCCAAATTTTGGTGCATCTTTAATCCATAGCAGCATATGTATATGAGGAGCACCTCTTGCTTGATACTCCTTCCTCCAAAAGAAATCCAACACCTCTCCAAGTGGAGGATTTTTTTGTTTGTAATAAAAGACATCATAGCTTCAAACCTATGATTGAAATACCTGCATACATTAACTGGATCCAAAGAGCACAGTTCTCCAGGTGTCTTGTATTCAATATTTTCAATGTTTTTATTTGCCTCTCGTAGAAATTCAAGTAAGTCTTCCCAAGCGTACTCAGCACAGTTAAGAGTGAGAAACCATGTAGGAGTTCCTAAGTTTCTTAGCATACATTTCAATTCCCCATGACGATGGTACCAATACTCGTTAGTACCACACTGATATGCCATGAGATTAATTAGCTGAGATTCCAATACACTGTCTTGCAGTTTGACTTTATCCATAAAATCCCTTGCTGAAACATTATGTAGATGTGCTCTACTTTTCAGTATATGGTTTACTGCATAGGAAAGTCCAGACAAGTCACTCTCAAACAGTAGATGGAACAATTATGGAATGCATTGACGAAACCTTGGATCTTTTGCATATAATCTTGAAGTCCGGTATTCAGATGCAGGAATTTGAACAGGTCGGTCGTCATATCGTCCACCTTCACCTGTTGGAAATAACTGTGGAAAATAACGAGCTTCCAAACTTTCTCTTCTACAGTTGTTTCTTCTTCTCCCAAATACACATTTCTATAGTACTGATTCTTTTTTACCAAATACAACGTTGCCGTATTGACTTTCCTAACATCCACTAATTCTTGCCAGATTTTCTTACTTTTTGTCGGAACATCATTAACTAGAATAACCAGAGGTTCCTCTTCTACCTTTTCCACACCAATCGCATCAATATTTTTCTAAAAACCAAGAGGCAAATAAACAACTCTTCTCTTTAATCCACTCTGTAAGTCTGAAGGAGGCAATTTACCAGTCTTAGGCTCCAAGCGAACAATAGCCTGAAAAGGATGCACACATTGAATCAGAATAGACTCATAGGTATTTAAATCCATCAATTCAGAAGGAATATCTACCAACTCCATATTATTATGAACAGCTCTAGCAGGCATTTTATTTTCATTTAATTTATTATAGCAATATGTACAAATACGTTCATCAGAGCCCAAATCAAAACAATTTTCAACCAACAAATAAGTAGCAAAATCCTTCCACTCATTAATATTTATCTTTTCGCTTTTTACATATAAATCAACTAATCTAGTCTGATGTTTATAATGAGTTCGTCGACAACAAACACAAGAAAAATTAGGCCTTTCACTTGAATTGATTTTAAACTTTATAATTTCATTTTCAAAATTTTCTGTACTTAAAATCTCTTCATTCTCTTCTACATTAACTTCTATTAGTGTATCAATTTCTGTATTGACCTCTTTTTCACCAAAGTAACAAGACTCAATATCATCACAAAAGTTTTTGACATCTAATTCAGTTCTATGCAAAAGAGCACTGTTAACTGTTTTAGTTTAAGTGCTGGACTTTTTGCATAGTACAACCTTCTCACTAATTTTCTCACTTTATTATGATGCACTGCTAACATCCTAAAATGATGAAAAACACTCTGACATACTTTCCTTGATAGACAAGCCAATGAATGTCCTTGCAAACCCGTTTTTTCCCTCAGTCTACAAAGATCTAAGTCTTGTAAAATTTTCATTTTTTGTTTCACACTTTTCTTAGTTTATGTCCGTAAGAAATTGCAAAAAAAATCAATTGATTCCTGTCGAACACTACAAATTTTACTACAATTCTATGTATAAACTGGAGCCTTAGGACATCTCCCTAAAACTTCATTTGCTAACACCTCTTCTGTATTTCGAGACATAATCTCTTCTTTTTCAACCGGACAACCATCCTTTACCTCATATGCCCGATCACTGGTATCAACTGCATGTACCAAATCATTATCTTGAAAGTAACTTTCTTCATTAAAATATGGCTCAGAACTTGAACTATGCTTCCATTCTCCAGAGTAAACATCACAGAAATTAGTTTGATTAATTACTCTCCTCCACTTACAATTTGATTTGAACACATTGATTATCTTATCAAGTGTACAAATTCTATTCATTACTAAACTAAACAATTTATTTTTCACTTTAAATGCTTCATCCACAATCTTAACTATGTTTTTTTTTCTTGTAAAAAGATGTCTTTTTTTATACGTTTTGATATTTTTTAATAAATTTAAAACAATTCTGTTGTAAAACATTCATCTACGAATGTCAGAAAATTGTTTACTTCTTGTATTTCTTTGCAAGATATTGTCTCCTTGTACACGTCTAACATTTTTAGAAGGATATCCTGTCTTTTTTGAAATTACAGCTGTTTCATTTTTCTTAGGTAAACAACTTTTTTTTGCTTGACATTTCAATAAGTTCCTCAGAAAATTTTTACTTTGCTTACCAGAAGCATTTTTCTTTTTCTCTGAAGATTTTATTTTGGTTGCTTCTTGATTTTCTTTTTCCTTAGGCCTTAATTTCCGTTTATAAATTTTAGCAGCTCTGCTTTTTGTAGGCATGTTCTTGTTTGTTTGTATAGATGATTATAATCTGTGGAAAACAAAAAAATTACATATTATACACCACTACAAACATATTACATAGCAATTACAATAAGTAAACAATATCAACACTAGTATACATCAAAAGGCTCATTTACATTACATGTGCTTTGCTTTGTGTCAAAAACGATTTACTAATTAATATTACATCTTGTTTATAAATAGGTGGCCTGTTTTTGGCCTGTAGATACAGAGAAATAATTAGTACAGAGACACTCATAGTGCTTCAACAGACTGAGATGGTAGATTACATGTAATATTGTGCACATGTGCCTCAGATCACACCAAATCTATTGTATTTTCAATGCTAGTTTACCTTGCTTCCATCAAAAAAGCAGTCAGATGTGTCACACATTTACCAAAAATTTAGAATGTTAGCATTCTAGTTGCTCATTATTTGAAGCTTCACTCACAGTGTAATCTTAGACAGATTAATTGGATTTTAGATATAATGTACCATGTCTGTCACTGCCAACAGTATATGTGACTCTGCCTAACATCACAATAATGGGTGAATCAAGCTTCAGTCACAGTGTGATCTTAGGAACATAATCAGAATGTAAGATATAATGTACCATGTCTGTCTCTGCCAACAGTATGTGTGACTCTGCTTAAGATCACAGCGGTGGGTGAATCAAGCTTCATTCACATTGTGATCTTAGGCACATGATCAGAATGTTTGATATAATGTACTGTGTCTGTCTCTGCAAACAGTAAGTGTGTCTCTGCCTAAGATCACAGTGATGGGTGAATCAGGCTTCACTTACAGTGTGATCTTAGGCAGATTAATAGGATTTTGGATATAATTTACTGTGTCTGTCTCTGCCAACAGTATGTGCGACTCTGCCTAAGATTTGAGTGATGGGTGAATCAAGCTTCAGTCACATTGTGATCTTAGGCACATGATCAGAATGTTACATATAATGTACCATGTGTGTCTCTGCCAACAGTATGTATGACTCTGCATAAGATCACAGTGATAGGTGAATGAAGCTTCAGCCACATTGTGATCTTAGGCACATGATCAGAATGTTAGATATAATGTACCATGTGTGTCTCTTCCAACAGTATGTGTGACTCTGCATAAGATCACAGTGATGAATAAATCAAGCTTCAGTCACAGTGTGATCTTAGGCACATGATCAGAATGTTAGCTATAATATACCATGTCTGTCTCTGCCAACAGTATATGTGACTCTGCTTAAGATCACAGTGATAGGTGAATCCAGCTTCAGTCACAGTGTGATCTTAGGCACATGATCAGAATGTTAGATATAATGTACCGTGTCTGTCTTTGCAAACAGTAAATGTGTCTCTGCATAAGATCACAGTGATGGGTGAATCAAGCTTCAGTCACAGTGAGATCTTAGGCAGAATAATAGGATTTTAGATATAATGTACCATGTCTGTCTCTGCCAACAGTATGTGTGACTCTGCCTAAGATCAGAGTGATGGGTGAATCAAGCTTTAGACACAGTGTGATCTTAAGCACATGATCAGAATGTTAGATATAATGTAGCATGTCTGTCTCTGCCAACAGTATGTGTGACTCTGCTTAAGATCACAGTGATAGATGAATCAAGCTTCAATTATAGTGTGATCTTAGGCACATGATCAGAATGTTAGATATCATGTACCGTGTCTATCTCTGCAAACAGTAAGTGTGTCTCTGCCTAAGATCACAGTGATGGGTGAATCAAGCTTCACTTACAGCGTGATCTGAAACAGATTAATAGGATTTTAGATATAATATACCATGTCTCTCTCTGCCAACAGTATGTGTGACTCTGCCAAAGATCAGAGTGATGGTTGAATCTTGCTTCAGTCACAGTGTGATCTTAGGCACATGATCAGAATATTAGATATAATGAACCATGTCTATCTCTGCCAACAATATGTATGACTCTGCATAACATCACAGTGATGGGTGAATCAAGCTACACTTACAGTATGATCTTAGGCAGTATGTGTGTTTCTGCTCATATTATTTCACTGTCTCTACTGGCCAAAAACAGGACACCTATATATAAGCAACACATAACATTAATTGCTCATAACATATAACATCCTGCTCATGTGCCTAAAATAACACTATGACTAAAGCTTCATTCACCCATCAGTGTGATGTTAGGCAGATGACCAGAATGTCACAAGCAATATTCCATGTCTTTAAAAAACACGTACTTCCATATTTTTTAAGACATCAAGTAAGCATTTTGTTCAGCCAGATCCATTTCAAATGAAATTTGACTCACAATGTCAACTTAATCACATGATCAGCATATTACATGTACTATACCATCTCTGCCTCTACAAGCAGTATATGTGTCTCTGCTCATAATATTTCACTGTCTCTACTGGCCCAAAACAGGCCACCTAACTCTAAGCATATATATGTACCAGACTTTTTACAAAAAAACATTTTCCATACTAAAGGGGTCATTACGATCGCGGATGGACTTGAGTCCGTCCGCGACCCCAGAGCATGAGGGAACGTCCGCATGGGCTGCGGCGTTCCCTCTGTGCAGATTAGGATGTGACCGCCTGGGTGGCGGTCACATCCTCTATTTTAACATTGCGGCGGGTGGAGCTTCAAGCTGCACCCGCAGCAATGTTAAAAAAGCATGCACAGCATTTGCGTGCACAAAGCGGCAGGCACCGCGCGGTGCCTGCTGCATTGTGCACGCAAATGCAGGGGGGTACCATAGGTACCCCCCATGTGCACCCCCCACTACACCTAGGGGGCCCGCAACGGGCCCCCGCAGTGCAGTTACACATACTTTTCCACGGCGGAAAAGCCGCCGTGGAAAAGCATGTTCAGAAGCACATCCTAATCTGGCTGACGGTGTCTGAGAGACACCGTCACCATTTTAGTGCTTTTCCGCCGCGGTTGTAAGCCAGCCTCGGCGGAAAAGCTACGGACCTAAACCATGACCCACCAGCCATCCTAATGTGGCGGTGGGTCCTGGTGGGTCCGCAGAGGATTTTCCGCATCCTCCGGGCCGGCGGTGGCTTCCGCCGGCCCGGAGGATGCGGAAAATCCTCCATCGTAATGACCCCTAAATCGTTTTTAACACAAAGCACAACCCATTTAAATGACCACTACAAAGCAAAGTACAAACCTAACTCATTTCCAAAATTCATTTACAATATACACCATACAAAAACACAATATGCTTCTAGACTCTTACAATGTTAACATCTCTCACAGCATTAGTGGGGAGATGCATAAACACACAACTATGTCAAAGATTGCGCACATATATTGTAAATATGTTTCTCTTTTTTTGTATATTCTATCTCAATTTATGCCATTTAAAAAAATAATTTCCAGCAATGCATCTTTTCACATGGGGCAAGCCCTAAGTGAAACAGCCTGTGACTTAGACAGTCTTACACCTGCAAAATTTTGACACAACAGTGTCCTAAAAGTGACAGGGCTTTACAAAGTGACGCATCTACCTAGATGCGTCACTTTGTAAATATAACTCAACAAGGAGCAATTTTTACACCACTGCTCTGTCACAAAAAGTGACGCACCGGCGGCATACAAGTGACACATGGCCTCATAAATGAGGCCCTCAAGCACACCTCAGGAAAAAACAGTGTGAAAAATTGTAGTAAAAAAAAAATTCCAGCAATGCATCCTTTCACATGGGGCAATCCCATGACCTTACCTTATGTAATGTGAGAGATGATAACATTGTGAGAGTGCACCTTGTAAACTCACAACTATGTCAAACATTGTACACACAGCTTGTAAATATACACCCAGACAAGAATATGAAATGCTGTGAGACATCTTATCACTGTGAGAGTCTACATAATAAACACACACCTATGTCAAAGATTGCTTTCTCTGCCTGCATATTTACAAGCTGCGTGCACAATCTTTGACATAGCTGTGTGTTTATACATCTCCTCACCTTTTCATATGGTTTTCTATCTGCTATTCCTATCCCTCTCCAGACATTTACTCCTTCTACCCATGCTACAGGTTGCACAATGTGCTTCAAAAAAATGAGCATATTTACAACTCCAATTAAACCATTACAAAATTTCTAAGCCAGCATTGAATCCAAGCATATAAAGCAATTTATAAAGAAGTGTACCTTATAAACACACAACTATATCATAGATTGTGCACGCAGCTTGTAAATATGTCTCTCTTTTTTTTAATATTCTATCTCAATTTATGCCATTTTAGAAAATAATTTCCAGCAATGCATCCTTTCACATGGGGCAAGCCCTAAGTGAAAGGGCCTGCATTAGTTTTACACCTGCTGTGAGGCAGGTGCAAAAGTTTGACACAACAGCGTCCTAAAAGTGACGCAGAGAACTCTCATAGATTTCACTGAGTCATTTGTACAACCCTTCCTTGCGTCAATGCACCCCCTTTGCATACATTACACCTGACGCACATATAATGTGGCACAGGGCTTTACAAAGTGACGCATCTACCTTGATGCGTCACTTTGTAAATATAACTCAAGAAGGTGCAATTTTTACAACACTGCTCTGTCACAAAAAGTGACGCATCAGCGGCATAAAAGTGACGCATGGCCTCATAAATGAGGCCCTCAAGCACACCACAGGAAAAAACAGTGTAAAAAATTGTAGTTAAAAAATAATTTCCAGCAATGCATCCTTTCACATGGGGCAATCCCATGACCTTACCTTATGTAATGTGAGAGATGATAACATTGTGAGAGTGTACCTTATAAATTCACAACTAGGTCAAACATTGTACACACACCTTGTAAATATACACCCAGACAAGAATATGAATTACCATGAGAGATCTTATGACTGTGAGAGTCTACATAATAAACACACACCTATGTCAAAGAATGCTTTCTCTGCCTGCATATTTACAAGCTGCGTGCACAATCTTTGACATAGCTGTGTGTTTATACATCTCAGGCCCGGTTCACAGAATGAACTTAAGACTAAATCCTAAACTTACTACTATTTGGTATTCACAGAATACACTTACTACTTTTGGGATTCAGAAAGTGAACTTACTACTTTCGGGATTCACAGAATGAACTTACTACTTTCGGTATTCACAGAATAGATTTAAGACTACTAACTTTATGGCCGCACTCGGGCAGTAAATTCCGGCCCGGAGGCGGAGTTTCCGGCTTGGAATCATTTGGAATCGCTTGGAATCGTTTTTATATATTTGGAAAGCGTTTTTAATAACTTGTACTCCAAAGTCGTTTTTAACAATAGATTTGAAAGTGTAGGCTGCTCAGCATACTTTAAACAACTTTAGCGCTAACGCGGTCTCCAGGAAGTGGAGCCGCCTGAAGAGTAGCGCTCTAGTTGTGGCTGCAGCAAAGGAGCTAATAAGGTCCCTCCCCCCTACATTACTTCCTATATTAAGGCCAGTGTCAGCGCCGTAATCCGTGTTAGAGAGCAAATACTTGCATGGCACGGTGGGCTTTTAAATGTCCTGCCAATTTGTATTTGGAAATCGTTTTAATGATCTGCATTTAATAATCGTTTTTATATATTTGGAAAGCGTTTTTAATAGCTTGTACTGCAAAGTCGTTTTTAACAATAGAATTGAAAGTGTAGGCTGCTCAGCATACTTTAAGCAACTTTAGCGCTAACGCGGTCTCCAGGAAGTGGAGCTGCCTGAAGAGTAGCGCTCTAGTTGTGGCTGTAGCAAAGGAGCTAACGAGGTCCCTCCCGCCTACATCACTTCCTATATTAAGGCCAGTGTCAGCGCCGTGATCGGTGTTAGAGAGACAATACTTGCATGGCACGGTGGGCTTTTAAATGTCCTGCTAATTTGTATTTGGAAATTGTTTTAATGGTCTGCATTTAAAAATCGTTTTTATATATTTGGAAATCGTTTTTAATACCTTGTACTGCAAAGTCGTTTTTAACAACAGAATTGAAAGTGTAGGCTGCTCAGCATACTTTAAACAACTTTAGCGCTAACGCGGTCTCCAGGAAGTGGAGCCGCCTGAAGAGTAGCGCTCTAGTTGTGGCTGCAGCAAAAGAGCTAACGAGGTCCCTCCCCCCTACATCACTTCATATATTAAGGCAGATGCACCGACCGCGCAGCGGGCGGGCGCAGCGGGCGCATCGGCGGCGCGCCAAAGGCGAGCCTGTCTGCGCCCGTCCGCGCCCAGACCGTGCCGAGGGCCATAGGTTCTGCCCAAATTCCCAGGCTCATGTATTCCAAGGAACAATTACTCCAATTAGAGCTGAATACATGCACCCCTCACAACATTACAGGAAACTCACATGGCACTATCAAATGTGACCACTGTAAATGGAGGGTAGATCAAGAAAGCAGCGCTGGTGAAGATGATGTGACAAATGGAAAGTCACTTCTAAGCTGCATTTTGCTAAATACTAGATCGATCGGGAAACATAAATTTCAATTGGAATGCCTGATTCAAGTAGAAAGACCCGATTTGGTCTTTCTTACAGAAACATGGGCAAACGAAAATAGCAACCCTGATTGGCAGATCATAGTCCCAATGGGATATTTTGTTACTTCCCATGATCGAGTAGGATCTAAAGGTGGAGGAATAGCCATAATATATCGGGATGCTCTTGAGGTCAAAACCAGGGTTGAGACCATAACTGATGCCGAGGCTATATCCTTCTCTGTAAAATTGAACAAGGAATAGATATTCCCTGGCCTCTTAACCTACAGGCCCCCGGGATCTAAAGTGGGATTTCTAAAGGCAATTCATACCTTCACGGAATCATGACTGGATACCCCGTACTTCACAATATTGGGTGATCTTAACTTCCATTTAGAAAATATAAAAAACCCTGACACCAGCTGCCTACTGGACAAACTAGCCAGTCTGGATTTCATCAGATTATTGACAAGCCCACACATATAGTAGGGCATACGTTAGACGGGATATGCACTAATAATTCTGGCATATCCATCAGGAAAATCTGCATTCTACCATGGACCGATCACTCTGCGATCCATTTTGACGTATCTTATCTATCAGCCAAGAGAAGATATATCCTGCAGACTCCAGAAAATAAGTACAGAATCTGGAAGTCAGTGAATGAAGCACAGATTGTATCAGCCCTTGAAAATAGGCCGGTAATATCTCACGAGTTAAATCAAACCATAGATGGCTTTCTTAGCTGGATAATCACAGCAGCAGACAAAGTAGCACCAGAAGTGTCGAAAAAATCCACAATTAAAAAGGCCTCCTCACCATGGTATTCACCTGAATTAAAACTAATTAAGATTATGAGCAGGCAGAAAGAAAGAATTTGGAGATCCCAATATAGTCCTACTCATAAGAAAGACTACTGTGCAGCCCTGGAGGAATACAAAGCTGCCATCATATCAGCAAAGGCCGCAAATTATACAAACAAAATCCAAAATGCTGCAAATTCCTCTAAGGAACTATTCCAGACAGTCAATGCCCTGATGAGATGCCCTCGAGACAGCATGTTCATACCGGAACAATCATTTGTAGACAAAATTGCCATTTTCTTTCAGAATAAGGTTCAATTAGTGTATGACAACTTAGAAAAAGCAATACACAATATAGAGGAGCAAACTGCAGTTCATTCCGAATCCAGAGTGGAATATGAAGCTCGGTCATCCTTCACATTACTAACAGAAAAGAAGGTAGAGGAACTGATATTAAGTATAAAATCGGGCTCCCCGCTAGACCCATGCCCACCTCATATAATACATCTGGCATCAGGAGTCATAAGCTCTGTGCTATCTCCTCTAATCAACAAAATTCTGTTGGATGGAGTGTTCCCTGCAACATGGAAGAAAGCATGTATACGCCCACTTCTAAAAAAGTCCAAACTGGACCCACAGGCTGAGTCGAATTACAGACACATCTCCTGTCTACCCTTCACAGCAAAGGTGTTGGAAAAGGCTTTAAACATTGAACTCATGTCCTTTTGTGAAAAAAACAACTTATTGGACATCACTCAACATGGATTCCGACCCAAACATTCCACGGAAACTGCCTTAGTCTTAGCAATAGACGAAATCCGTAGGGCTACAGATGAAGGTGGGAGTGCTGTAATGGTCCTACTTGACTTAACAGCAGCTTTCGATACAGTAAATCATACTCTGTTGAAACTAAGGCTGCAAGAGGCAGGTGTAAAGGGTATGGCACTTTCTCTCCTGTCATCCTTTCTGGCAGACAGGAAACAACTGGTCTATTGGAATGGTCTGAGATCGGAAGAATTCATCCTGCCGGGAGGAGTTCCCCAGGGATCGGCCTTATCACCAACGCTGTTTAATATTTATGTAGCCCCATTAGCTAGCCTGATATAGAGCTATGGATTTAAGCTGGTATCATATGCTGATGATACACAGCTTGTAGTATCGATAGACAAGGGTGCAGACTCCAGAGCCTTGGACTTCTGTAGCTGCATGTCATCCGTGATGAATTGGATGAATGCTAACTTTTTAAAGTTAAACGCAACCAAGACAGAGGTCATTGAATTTGGCTCAAAAGATCAGATCTGGAATCAGTCATGGTGGCCGAGCACGGCGGGAACACCTCCGACACCAATTGCAAAGGCAAGGAATCTGGGAGTAATGGTGGAAAAAAATCTTACCTGGCCAGCCAGATCAATCAGGTAACATCAGCCTGTTTCTTTACCCTTAAAGGGTTGAGAAAGATCCTCCCATATATACCATTTGCCTTAAGGAAAACTGTTGTTGTGCCAACCATACTCTCCAGAATTGACTACTGCAATGCTCTCTATCTTGGACTGGGTGTAGCCCAACTAAACAAACTCCAGGCCATCCAAAATGCTGCGGCCAGAGTATTGCTTGGGCTGCCAAGACATTATCCGACCTCGGCAGCTATAAAAAATCTTCACTGGCTTCCAGTGTATAGACGGATAGAATTCAAATCACTCTTTCTAGTCCATAAAGCTTTGTTTGGAGAGGGCGCGGAAGAAGTGCGGAATCTCTTCACGAAGTACGTTCCTGCGCGGACCCTTAGATCCTCGTCCTTGGGCCTGCTACAAGTTCCAAAGATACAGAAAGCACGCTGTGGAGGAATGTGCTTCTCATTTCTGACGTCAAAACTCTGGAACAAACTTCCACTGCACATAAGAAGTATGCCCAGTAGACATACATTCTGCAAGGAAATTAAAACCTGGCTCTACCCCTAAAGTCATCCGCACTTCTGCACAGTTGATGTCTCGTTCCTAACACAGCGCCAAGACGCCTCAGCAATAGCGCGCTTTACAAGTAAAATCAGTCAGTCAGTCAGTCAGGTTCCGGGCCGGAGGCGGAGCTTGTGGCTTGGAGGCGGAGCTTCCGGCTCGGAGGTGGGTATTTAGCCATGTCTGAAATGTCCACCTCTGGTCCGGAAGCTCCGCCTCCAAGCCGCAAGTTCCGCCTCCGGCCCAGAAGCTCCACCTCCGGGCCATAAGCTCCGCCCCAAGCCAAAAACTCCGCCTCCGGGCCGGAATTTAAGGCCCGAGTGCGGATGTAAAGTTAGTAGTCTTAAATCTATTCTGTGAATACCGAAAGTAGTAAGTTCATTCTGTGAATCCCGAAAGTAGTAAGTTCACTCTGTGAATCCCAAAAGTACTAAGCGCATTCTGTGAATACCAAATAGTAGTAAGTTTAGGATTTAGTCTTAAGTTCATTCTGTGAATCGGGCCCCTCCTCACCATTTCGTATGGTTTTCTATCTGCTATTCCTATCCCTGTCCAGACATTCACTCCTTCTAGCCATGCTACTGGTTGCACAATGTGCTTAAAAAAATGAGCATATTTACAACCCCAATAAAACCATTACACAATTTCTAAACCAGCATTAAATCCAAGCATGAAAAACAATTTATAAAGAAGTGTACCTTATAAACACACACCTAACATTATGGAAAAAGGGAAAAATATAATTCCTTAATTCACAGAGACACACACTATGATACTTGTAAAAAATCTTTAAACTCTCTATCTTGTTTTTAAAGAATCATTATTCACCTTTAAAAATGGTTTGGAAGATATCAAACAATGTCAGTCACAGTCAACAGAAATTCTAAAGCAGAATCTCTGAACAATGCTTCCTTCAGTGGGAGCCTTTCAATAATGGCACAGATTCTTTCTGATTTCAGAGCCATATTCTTGCACATAGTCAATACAATTTGTTTACCCACAAATTCAAAACCAAACTGCACATTTTAATTGGTTGACGATTTCAACACTTTGAAACTCACATAACATTCACCCATCCCCCCAGTGCTCATTCACCAAGTAACCATGGTAACCCCCTCTAAAACCAACACAGAGTTCACAAGTTCATTTTACTATGTTGCAAAAAAATCCATCAAGCCTGCTAGACCTCTCAATCTACTAGCTAATAAAATGCAATGTTTCTTTAAATGACTTTTTCTCAACCATTGAAATGACTTCTTTAAAAAAAAAAAGCATTCACCCTAATTTTCAGTGGAGATTTTTAACAAAGCTCCAATCATTTCTTCTTATTCATCTGCACTGATTCTTAAACACTTTTTTATCATAATCAAACCGCCATTTCATTTCCACAACTCAACTGACGAGAAGCACACCTACCTTCACACACCTACCTTCAAAATGAAAAGAATCTGGTTTGTGGGTCATAGCTATGTCCACTGGGCTCAAAAATACGCAACTAACAGAGGTATTTACAATCTTGATTTACCAAATGTGAACATTGTATGGATTGGACAAAGAGGATTGAGGAGTCACCAATTGATACCATTGGTAAAATCCTTTATGCATTTACCACACCCTGACCTTATAATTGTGCACTGTGGTGGAAATGACTCGGGCACTTTGACTGGGGTAGGTCTGGAAATGCTTTTAAAGGACATCTGTGGGCAATTGATGTCACTTTTTCCAAAAACTGCCTTGGTATTTTCTAATATAAGCCAAAGGCAAAAATGGAACTGGTCCAACCAATTTTGTCCACAGATTGAAAAAGCAAGGAAACATGTAAATAAATCTGTTTCTGCTTACCACAGAGACTATGCTATGGGTTGCATTTATCACAACAACTTGCGTTACAACATGCAAGACATCTATAGGAGAGATGGTGTGCATTTTACAGATGAGGGGAATAGAGTTTTCCTCTTGAATATAAGACTCTGCATTGGTACCTACTTGCAGGTACCAAAAACACCTATTGAACACAACAGCTCTTTTCAGAGCTAACTTACCACTAAACACTCTACATTATTTTTTAACTGTATTTTTTTACACTGTTTTTCCCCGTGGTGCGCTCAGGGTGCGCGTACCGGGGAGCGCAGACAGCGCTTACCCCGGGAATTTAAAAAAAAAAAAAAAGTTTTTTTGCCCTTCAGCGTCCTTCTAGGCCCCCCTCAGAAAACCTAGGGGGTCAGGCGGTGTCTACTCTACCCCTTTTAATTATATCCCTCTTTCTTTTTTCACCTCTTGTGTCTCGATTCTACCGAGACACAAGATGGCGGACTCTCCGGACTGTTTAGAATGTTGACAGACACCCGAGAGCCAATCAGCTTTCGCTGGGGCACTCCTGTTGCGCGCCGGGTGCGCTCCCCGGTATGTGCACCCGTGAGCGCTCGGAGCACGCCTATAGATATATATGTGTTTTTGAACTTAATTTTCATAAAAACCACTTTATCAATTTTCACCAAACATAGCAAAGGCACATCTGCGTACCAGTCCCTACAATTTTGCCAAGTTTGGCGTAATTCCGTTCAGCGGTTCAGGCTGTAGACTTGACAGACCGTCCTATGGAAATTAACATGGAGAAAACACGTTTTGGGACCCCTCTTTTTTTCCCCCCTGAAACTTTCAGGGAAGGAGCGGAGTGCAGCAAGACCATTTTAAGGAAAATTACAGGCAGATCCCTCAATCAGCGCCAAAGTTATTCCCAATAGAATGTTTGAAATTTCCTATGGTAGCCAATCCTAACTATAACTACCTACTGGCGACCGCCAATAGGTAATATACATATATATATATATATATATATATTACCTACTGGCGGTCGCCAGTAGGTAGTTATAGTTAGGATTATTTTGTATAGGGAATTTGCAACATTCTATTGGGAATAACTTTGACGCCGGTTGAGGAATCTTCCTGAAATTTTCATCAAATTTGCCTTGCGGCGCTCCGCTCCTTCCCTGAAAGTTTGGGGGGATTCGTCAAGCGGGGGCCGAGATAAAAGGGGGGTCCCAAAACGTGTTTTCCCCATGTTAATTTCCATAGGGCGGTAGAACTCACTTTTAGCCCGAACGGCTGAATGGATTTCGACCAAACTTGGCAAAATTGTAGGGACTGGTAGCCTGATGTGCCTTTGCTATGTCTCAAGATATGCGCTCCAGTGGATTTTGAATAATTTAGGTTAAAAAAATACATATATCTATAAGCGCGCCCCGGTACGCGCACCGGAGCGCACACCAGCGTGCTACGCGAGTTCGCGAGCGGAAAGCTGATTGGCTCCCGGGTGTCATTCCAAACAGTCCGGAGCGGCCGCCATCTTGTGTCTCAGTAGAATCGAGACACAAGAGGTGGCAAAAACAAAGAGGAAATGACCAAAAGGGGGCAGGGTAGACCCCCCCTGACCCCCTAGGTTTGATGTGGGGGCCATAAAAGGGCAAATACATTTTTTTCCCGATTTGCGCGGGGGAGCGCCCGGTACGTGCACCGGGGAGCGTACCGGGGAGCGTACCATGTGGAAAAAAGAATGGCAGATATTTTAAAAAATGAAGCATTTTTTTATAAATTGGAGGTAGTTCTAAAAAGAACTGGTTCTTTTATTCTTTTTTTTTTGTTTTTTGTTTTTTGAACATTTTTTACTTTTTTTGGCTTTTATGAACAGTTTTATATTTTTTTGTAATTTTTATGGGGAGAAACAAAAAACAGTGAATTGTAAAAGGCTCAACTGGAGCAAAAAAAAACAGGAAAAAAATGAAGGTTTTTTTCTGCAGATATGGTTATCTCCTGCACGGTTGATTAGGTTTATACTTTTTTCGCCATATGTAATTGTAGTCCCACAATAGATATAAACAATTTTAAAACATCCAAACTTGGTTTGGATGTTTGGGACCATCTCCCTTGCCTCTGGATCCGATGGAGTAGGTTCTTTGCTTGTTGAGGTTCTGGAAGAAGCTTGGGGAAGGTTTCAGGACAGTTCTCTCACCTCTGCCGCAGAATAGTTGTTAGGATGCTTGCGTTGCATGTGGCGAATCATGGTGTAATTACCAAAATAATATTTTTTTGTAGGGTTCCCCCTGGAAAGTTCACAGCCACAGATCAGACAAGTCACTTTTGCCGTATTGACTTTCTTCTGGCCTCTTGGGAATTTAAAAAACTCCCACACAATGTGCTCTCTCGGTTTGTAAGTGGGATTGTCTTCAGGAAGGAATGTCCTATCCTCCTCCTCCTCCTCCTCCTCCTCCTCCTCCTCTTCTTCACCACCAATGTGGTGTTGTGGTGGTCCTTGTGGTGGTGGTGGTGGTGGTGGTGCAGATGCTCCTGCTGCTGCTGCTACTGTAGCCATTTCTCAATGAATTAAAACAGGTCTTCCTCACTCAAAGAACAAAGTGAGAAATGGATTGGGAGGAGGACCTGAGTGATTGCCAGTGGCTGAAATTAATTCAAGCATTCCATCCATCACCTTTTTTTTGTTTTAGATAACTAACTTTTTTCTTCCCTTAGTCCTTTTATGCCTAAAGCCTGGGCTGGGTCACATGACTTGGTGAACTGACAAGCAGACCTTGTGCATTCCTCCCAGAAAGTCACACAATAGAGGGAGTAGGGGTGCCTTAGTGGGCCATCTGCTCGCAGGATGAGTGAGCGAAGCTGGGCACAGTCTACGTACACCTAAATAGCCAGTGCTCTGCATTCACACAAAAGGGCCTAATGATCCTGCATTGTCAAAAAGGTGGGGGCTTTCATCATTAGGAAAAAAAACTGTCCTGAACCAATGAAAAGTGTTATATTCAGGTCACATGACCAGGGCTTTCATCATTTGGAAACCAAAATTGTCCTGAACCAATAAAAAGTGTTATTTTCAGGTCACATGACCCGGCGCGCTTACGCTATGCGCCCTGGATGGTTACGTAGCGTGATCGTATGCGCTTGAGTGCTTCCGGGTGCGCTTACGCCGTGCGTATCACGCGGACGTGGCTACGCACGTTGTCTACGCGGCTACGCACGCTGTCACGATGAAGTTTTCATTCGCGGCAATAGCGCTAACGGGACGCTCACCGGTAACACGCCGCGGGGCGCACCGCAAGACTGCGCTTACTGGTGCGCTCACCGGGACGCGCACCGGGAGCGCTTCAGGGCAAAAAAATAAAAAAACCATGAACAATATACATAAAAAAAATAGTATTACATAAATATACAATATAGGATTCATTATAAAAAATATTATATTTCATAGCTATAGAAATTTGATATTAAAAAACCTATGAAATTCACTGAAAAACACATAGGTTTGAGGCCCTATATATAGTTAGGAATTAGCATTTAAAAAACCTATGAAATTCACTGAAAAAACCATAGGTTTCACACCAGTTATAGTTAGGAATTAGCATTTAAAAAACCTATTAAATTCACTGAAAAAACCATAGGATTCACACCAGTTATAGTTAGCTGGAAATTTTACTGATATAAAACTATTGAAATTCCCACGTTATAGTTAGTTGAACTCACTATAACTTGCGCGCCTGCAATGCACTGCTGATGACGTCACATAT
This sequence comes from Lissotriton vulgaris, assembly GCF_964263255.1. Lineage (NCBI taxonomy): Eukaryota > Metazoa > Chordata > Amphibia > Caudata > Salamandridae > Lissotriton > Lissotriton vulgaris. The sequence goes on along the minus strand of NW_028248215.1, from coordinate 47,063 downwards.
TACATCACTCATGACATGGTCAGTGACATCAATCAAAGTAACATTTTAATTGGTTGTAAATTCCAACACTTTCATATGTGTTTTTGTCATGTAATTTACCTCAGGATATTTAGACAGGGCTACAGCCCAAATGGCGAATGGAATACCATCAAATGTGGGATAATGGTAGGGACTGGTATATAGTAGGGTCTATGCTATATTTGGTGAAAGTCTGTCCAGTGGTTTTTTTGTAATTTCGTTTCCCACATTTTTTTTTGGGAGCGCTCACCGGTGCGCTATGGGAGTCCGCCATTTTGTGTTTCGGTCGAATTGAGACACAAGATGGAGGACAAACAACGTTGGGAATGGGTAAAAAGGGGCACAGTAGACACCCCCTGATCCTCTAGGTTTGCTGAGGGGAGTTTCGGAGGGGCATATATGCCCAAAAAAAAAACATTTAATTTCGCGGGGGAGCGCCCGGTACGCGCACCGGGGAGCATCCCGGGGAGCGTACTCTGGTGAAAAATAGTGAAAAAAGTTAGAGAAAGATGATCATTTTGAGTGATCAGAGGTAGGGTAGCTCTGAAAAGAGCTTTTGGGTTCTGTGGCTGATTTAGGTACCTACAAGTAGGTTCCAATGCACAGTCTTAAATTCAGGAGGAATATTCTATTCCCCTCATCTGAGAAGTGCACACCATCTCCTCTGTAGATATCTTGCATGTTGAAACGCAAGTTATTGTTGTATATTGAACCCATTCCATAGTCTCTCATGTAAGCCGAAACAGATTTATTCACATGTTTCCGTGCTTTCTCAAATTGTGGACAAAATTGGTTGGACCAGTTCCATTTCTGTCTTTGACATATATTGGAATATACCGAGGCAGTTTGTGGAAAAAGTGTCATCAATTGATCAAAGGTGTCCTTTAAAAGCATTTCCAGACCTAGCCCAGTCAAAGTGCCCAAGTAATTTCCTCCACAGTGCACTATTAAGAGGTCAGGGTTTGGCAGATGCAAAAAGGTTTTCACCAATGGTATCAATTGGTGACATCTCAATCCTCTCTTGCCAATCCACTTGATTTCCACATTTGTTAAATCAAGGTTGTGAAAATTTCTGCTAGCTGCATACTTTTGAGCCCAGTGGATGTAGCTATGTCCAATAATCCACACAGGATACATGATGAGAGAAGGTTCTGGTGCAGTCAGATGAGGTGTGGGAATGAAATGGCAGTTGGAATAGTAGGAGTTTACAAAAAAATAATTGTGGAGTTTCACTGCTCTTGAATCACAAGCAATGATTGGTGGATTCAGATAGTTGAAAACTAAAAGTTACGGTGCATGGTTGTGTTTTGTGAAAGAAGCAATTTGAATGGTTAAGAAAAAGTCAATTAAAGAAACATTTCATCGGATAAGCTGGTGTATTGAGAGGTCAAACATCCTTGCTTAGTTCATTTGCAACATTGTAGAATAAACTTTTGAACCTGTGAGTTAAGTAAGGAGGGAATGCTATGGTAACAGATAGAAAGGGCTGAGGGGGAAGGGTGTTGGTTTGAAAATAGTGAGGGAAGAGTTTTGATTGGTTGAAATGAGGCATATCTGTGTAGAATTAGAGGTTTTCTGTGCCAGTCATGGTTGCAGTGTGTGGAATGCATACCTTTTGCTCTGCTAAAGAAAAATTGGTGTGTGTGTCTGACATTGTTCTCTATCTCCCAAAGCATTAGTAAAGGTAAGAAATGATTCATTTAATTTAGATAGAGACTTGTATGCTCTATGGAGAAGATTTGGAAGCAGATTGTTTTTTTAATGTTGTTTTGTGTATGTTTTTTGAGAATGAATTATTAGTGCTTGCCTCATTAAATAAATATACTTGAACCTTTTACAATGATGTCACCTGCATTACCTCAGATTAGGATGCAGATTGAGGTTTTTTCTGGTTGGTTTGTGTCATGTTTTTGGATAAAGCTTGGTAAATAGGTTTTGCAGCATAGGGGAATTGCATTATGTAAAATTGAGAAGTTTCTCTAGTGACATGGAATGCTTGTACATAGGACCTGTGCTGTGTTTCTAAAATGTTATTTAAAAAACGATTTGGAGGTAAATGAATGCCTTTTATATTTTTGAGAAGGAATTATTAGTGTTTGCCTCATTAAATAAATATATTTGATCCTTTTATAATGATGTTACCTGCATTACCTCAGATTAGGATGCAGATTGAGCTTCTTTCTGGTTGGTTTGTGTCATGTTTTTGGATAATGCTTTGTAAATAGGTTTTGCAGCATAGGGGAATTGCATTATGTAAAATTGAGAAGTTTCTCTAGTGACATGGAATGCTTGTACATAGGACCTGTGCTGTGTTTCTAAAATGTTATTTAAAAAACGATTTTGGTGTAAATGAATGCCTTTTATATTTTTGAGAAGGAATTATTAGTGTTTGCCTCATTAAATAAATATATTTGATCCTTTTATAATGATGTCACCTGCATTACCTCAGAATAGGATGCAGATTCAGCTTCTTTCTGGTTGGTTTGTGTCATGTTTTTGGATAATGCTTTGTAAATAAGTTTTGCAGCATGGGGGAATTGCATTATGTAAAATTGAGAAGTTTCTCTAGTGACATGGAATGCTTGTACATAGGACCTGTGCTCTGTTTCTAAAATGTTATTTAAAAAACGATTTTGGTGTAAATGAATGCCTTTTATATTTTTGAGAAGGAATTATTAGTGTTTGCCTCATTATATAAATATATTTGAACCTTTTACAATGATGTCACCTGCGTTACCTCAGATTAGGAAGCAGATTGAGCTTCTTTCTTATTGGTTTGTGGCATGTTGTTTGGAAATGCTTGATATCAACATATGCAAGATAGAGGAATTGTGTTTTGTGAAATAGTGAGGTTTCAGTAGTGAAATTGTCTGGTTGTACATAGGACCTGTGCTGTGTTTCTTAAATGTGATGCGAAAAACGATTTTTGGGTAAATGAATAGTTTTTACATTTTGGAGAAGGAATAATTAGTGTACATGAGGTGAGGCCTGTCCAGGGGTATAGATGAGGTGAGGGCTGTCCAGGGGTGCAGATGAGGTGAAGCCTGTTTAGGATTGTAGATGACGTGAGGCTTGCACAGGGGTGCAGAGGAGGTGAGGCCTGTCTTCAAGAGTGTAGTGGGAGAGAAGTCTGTTTTGGGGTAGTGTGGCTCAGGGGTTAGAGGCGGCAGACCCGGAAACTGAGATCGGTCCTGGACCAGGGTTCAATTCCCCGCCTCGGCGGGTCTTGGGCTCAAAAATTCCACGGACTCGATAATTCTCGTTCCGGTGCCTACTCGACTCACGGGTTCACACTCTGCGACTCTGGGCAATAGCTTGCTTAATCTCCACTACGGCCCCTCGCGGCGGGATGCCTGGCTTTCACCTTGTGGATACCCTGCTGGGGTTATCTCACAGGGGAATACCAGGACGGGTTCCCAAGGCAAGCGCCTTGATGCCTTCGGGTGATACATGCGCTATATAAATCGCAATACATACATACATACATACAGGGGTGCAAAAGAGATGAAGTCTGTGTTTTAGTATGCAGTGGGGGAGAGGCTTTTTGAAGTCATGTCCATTGCACTCTTCGACACAGGCCTCACCTCCTCTGTTCTCCTGGACAGGCATCACCTCATCTGCACTCCTGTTCAGGCCTCACTTCTTGTGCACCCTGTCACTATTAATTATACCCAATACATTGAGGTCTGTCAAGGGGGCACAGAGGAGGTGAGGCTTGCCCAAGGGTCAGAGAAGGTAAGTCTTGTCCATTGCACTATTGGACACAGTGCTCAAGTTCTTTGCTCCCTTGGATAGGCATCACCTCATCTGCTCAATCTGTTTACTAATCTGAGGAAACACAGGTGACATGATTGTGAAATGTGTTAATATATTTATTTAATGAGGCAAACACTAATAATTCCTTCTCAAAAATATAAAAGGCATTCATTTTCACCAAAATCGTTTTTTAAATAACATTTTTTCAAACACAGCACAGGTCCTATGTACATGCATTCCATTTCACTAGTAAAACTTCTCAATTTTATATAATGCAATACCTCTATTCAGCAAAATCTATTTACCAAGCATTATCAAAAACATGACACAAACCAACAAGAAAGAAGCTCAATCTGCATCCTAATCTGAGGTAACATAGGTGATATCATTGTAAAAGGTTCAAATATATTTATTTATTGGGGGGTGTGGCCAGCAGCATGGCCGGCTAGGACGTGCACTGCTGGAGCTCCTGACGAGCTGCACTTAGATCTGCCGTAATACTTTTCCCAAAGAAGCACAAAAGCGACCAACAGGAGCCGCAACACCCCGGGAGCTGCCGGAGGTGCAACCGATACACGAACTACGCGGGGTTTCGCAGAAATCCGAGTCTGTAGCCCCGACTCGGCGCTTCCCTGCGAGGCCAAGATGGCGGCCGTGGCGCCCGAGGGTCGCTGAAGCGCATAGGATACATCCCGAGTCCCGGCGGAGCCGGAGCACACAGCCTAGAAGACGCTGCAGGGAAGCCTGCCCACGGTACCAGCCGCCCGGTCCACAGTGGGGCGAAAGACGAGACACCGAATACCGGCCGCCTTTACCGAGATGGCGGCCGGCGCGGCTAAATGCCGGTAGGAGGGAGCCAGGGCAAGTCACCACCTTTCCCCCCCGGGCAACGAGACCTGCAGATTACGGAGTCAGGGAGCGGAGGAGCTCCGGTGCGCTTCCCAAGGAGAGGCGATTCTGGTGGGGGCCAAATGACATTGAAGCATCGAGCCCTTGACACGGACCCGGATCCTACACCAACATGGCGGCGGAGATCGGGGGACGCCTGAGGGGGTTGAATGCCATGGGAGCGCTGTGAGTACGGTGAGAGGCTAGCGCTTGGCCCATCCCCCCCCCCTCGCCTCCCTCCAGGGAGAGAGCTGCTTGCTTGACAACCTGATTGCGTGATCATCTGAAGGGGGACCCGGGGAACCAGGTGCGAAGACTGTTGGGGAGGTCCTAGGCGTCTGTCGGCGCTGTGCTCATTGTGGGCGAGGTGGACATCGCGAGGAGACCGCTCTCACTCCGTGGCAGCTGAAGGGAACACATAAGAGTGGACACGGTCAGCGGAGACGAATATATACAGAGGGAACTGGGTCCACAGCTAGCGGGAGGGCAGAAGACGGGGGAGGCAAGGGGTTCACAACCCCCACGATACGACAGCGCAAGGAGAGGAAAGAGGACCCCCCCCCCTGCTTAGCTCCAGCCATACTTCTGCTCGCCAGGGGTCAGAGGCTTGCGGTCTGCTCCGGGGATCCCCACCCGAGGAGTGGACAGACATGGGGAAATTGACGTGATCCCTAAAACTGCGAAACAAGGCCTCATGGACAACTTTGCGGCGCCAAGACACACGGCGGAGCACCAACCCAGTGGCACCCGGAGCGCGGTCAGATACAGCGCTATTGATGGAGGCCATTCAAGCATCCAGAACGGACATACAGGAGTCCCGGGCGGCCCTGGAGGTGAAGATCGGGTAAGTGGGTTCCGAGGTTACACAAGACTTCCGGAAACTGTCAGATAGAGTGACGGAGACTGAAACGAGGATAAGCGACACTGATGCGTCGATATCCGCCCTGAAGAAAGATATGGCGGAGCTACAGGCCTCGCACCGCCAGCTGCTGTGGAAGGTGGATGATGCGGAAAATAGATAGCGACGCAACAACCTGCGCTTCGTGGGATTTAGAGAAGGAATTGAGGGGACGAACATGTCATCATTCCTCCACGCTTGGTTGAAGAACACCTTCCCGGCAGCACAGTTCTCCCCGTGTTTTCTCATTGAAAGAGCGCACAGGGCCCTCCTGGCAAAACCTCCGGAAGGGGCGAGGCCGAGGCCGGTCATTGCGCGTTTCTTAAACTTTGCGGACAGAGACTTGATCTTGAGAGAAGCCAGAAAAATGGGAGAGATACGTTTGGAGAATAAGACCATAAGGATTTTCCCGGACTACAGCCAGGAAGTCTCGAAACAGCGTCGCTCCTTTGACTCAGTAAAGGCAAAGCTGAGGACCTTGGACATTCAATATATGCTCCTCTTCCCCGCTAAGCTCAAGGTGCTCTACAAAGATAAGTCCATCTTCTTCTCACACCGGGAGGACGCGTGGCAGTGGCTCGAGGAACGTCCTGTACTGAATAGCAGAGAAGCCGTGGGGAGAGAAGCACTGGAGAGATCAATGCGGGAAAGGGCACGCTGGGAGGTGCCAAAACCACAGAGACAGAAATCAAGACGGGTGAGGAAGCTGACAACGGCTACACCATACCAGACCCATGGCACGGGAGACAAGAGGGGTGGTAGATCAACATCACCTGGAAATGACTCAGTGGCAGGCTCCAGGTTCAGTTGCCTGCGCAATGGAATCCGTTCAGAAGGAGAAGACGAGGAAGAATTGGAGGGGAGGAAGAGGAGGAGGTGGGGGACTCGGTTCACCCACTAGTCAAAGAAATTCACCAATTGGAGCAGGACTCCTCGGGGCAATCCGGCGCGTCCGTACTGGATACACAAGACTCACACTCATGAACGATGGTGCTCTGGGACTTGAGAGATGGCAGCTCGACGAGTGGGAGCACGCAAGTTGACATGCCCTTCTATGTTCTTTAAGTTTCTCTTACTGTTTTAGGGCTTGTGAAGGGAGGGATGCGTGGGTGGGCGACAGGCCTCCACCATCGGATAGTTTGGTCCTCTGTTAGGATGCAACTGGAAGGGGGGGAGGCGGGCGGTGGGTGGGGGGGTGGAAGGTTTTCAAACTCTCTCAAGTTGGGGCACGAGAAGGTTAAGGGGGGGAGGGGGGCCACTTTCGCGAAATTCACGCAGCAGCACACGTTGAACTCACGCACCACCGGCACATGCCAGGAGTGGACCATATGCAGCTACCACGTAGTTCAATGGCAAGTACCGTAACCACGCCAAGTGGGGAAGATAGGAGATTGAGCATTCTGACATGGAATGTCAACGGTCTGGGTTCTAAAATCAAAAGAGGCCTGGTGAACACTTACATTAAAAGGGTTGACCCAGACTTTACCATCGTGCAGGAAACACACCTCAAGGGCACTCTATGCTCCTTTATCGCTAGGGGGAGACACAGGGTGTTGGCACATGCGGGATACACATCTGACTCTAGAGGGGTGGCAGTCATCGCTAAAAAAGCCTCCCCATTTTGCATTACCCACACCTGGCTACACCCACAAGGAACATACGCCGGAGTGCAGGGCACCTGGAACAGACGCACCTACACATTGGTTTTGGTATATGCACCACCCAAACTGCAACCACGCACGCTCACGGCACTCAACCGCATACTCTTAGAGACTTCTGATACAATACAAGTGGTGGGAGGAGATTTCAATGATGTTATGAACACCAGACACGACAGGTCAGGAGACGCGACGAGAGGCGAGCGCCAGACACCACTCTGCAGCCAGATGTCCGCAATAGGACTTACAGACATCTGGAGATGGCTTCACCCGACACTGCAGGCATACTCATACTACTCCGGGGCTCATAAGGTGTTCTCGCGCCTTGACTACGTTTTTATGTCCCGCCAATACCTGAGGGTAGAGGATGTTGCAGAATATAGGGCTAGGGGCATATCGGACCACTCGCCATTGTACGTAAGAGTAGGACGAGACCAGGATAGACACACAGGGTCTTGGCGACTGGCGGCATGGGATCTACAAAACGCGACTCTACTTAGGGGTATACGGGCCGACATTAGGGTGTACGTAGCTGAAAAAGAGGGCATGTTAGACTCAAGAGTTACTCTGTGGGAAGCCCTGAAGCCGGTCCTTAGGGACAGGATAAATTCTAGGTTGGGTGAAGAAAGGCGTAGACTCCAGGCTGAGGTGACCGCCCTAGAACAGGCGATCCTAGAAAGGGAAAGGGACTATCAGGCCCAAAAACAAGACGAGAACCTCAGACAGCTGCTAGATGTCCAGAAACAGTATAGAGAACTGGTGAACGAGGAAGCGAAGACCCAGGCACTTGCTACCCTCCACAGGCTGTACGATGTGGGGGACAAGTCGGGGAAAATCCTGGCGTGGCTCAGCAGGAAAGAAAAGGAGGGGAGATGGATTGACAGTGTGAAAGCAGGGAACGGCGTTCCTGTCAACACTGATAGGGAGATAGCCGAAACTTTTGCCACGCATTTTGAGGCATTCTATGCGGCGCGAGACCTTGCCACGCAGGAGGAGGCGCTACAATATTTGGATGAAACAGTCCTGCCGACTCTCCCCCCCGAGTCCAGGGAGGCCCTAGAGGAAGCCATAACGGTGGATGACATCACTGAGGCCATTGCCAGACTGCGACCTGGCAAAACCCCGGGACCAAATGGCTTCCCGGCAGAGCTCTTTAAGCGGGCGGCGGACTTACTGTCGCAGCACCTTGGGGGACTCTTTACAGGTGCCTTTGAGGAAGGAGAGCTGCCCCCTGACCTAGCTAGGGCTACGATTGTCCCGATCTATAAAGAGGGAAAACCACGTGAGGATTGCGCCTCCTACCGACCCATCTCCCTACTGAATACGGAGGTGAAACTGTTGGCCACCATCCTGGCAGCTCGACTGCGAACAGTTATTACGGATCTGGTGCATCTAGATCAATCGGGCTTTTTACCAGACAGGGCCACTAAATTGAACCTTAGGAGGACCCACAACTGGCTGCTGGAGGTACGAGACCGAGCCGATCCCCACTGGTTCCTCTCCCTGGACGCCGAAAAGGCGTTCGATGCAGTGCACTGGCCCTTCCTCTTTGCAGTGCTCTGTAAGTTCGGCTTCGGGCCCAATTTCATTCGGTGGATACGGGTCCTCTACACTGCCCCGAGGGCCAATGTACCGGTGAACAAGATTCTATCCCGAGAGTTCCAGATTCAGAGAGGTACGCGGCAGGGGTGCCCCCTGTCTCCCCTCTTGTTCATGCTTACAATAGAGGTGCTTGCTGCCAGGGTCAGACAGAACGATGACATTCGAGGTTTTATAAGCAGTGCCGCTGACTTGAGGCCTGAAAAAATCTCGCTATACGCTGACGATGTTTTACTCTACATAACGGAACCAGAAACCGCGATCCCAGAGCTCTTCCGAGAAATAGAACGTTATGGCAAGATGGTCGGACACAATATAAACTGGCACAAATTGGTACTCTACGACCCTAGGGGTTGCAATCGGTGGGGGAGTTTACCAAAAGACCTACAGACAACTACCGAGGGCTTCCAGTACCTCAGGATTTTCATTACCGTCAACAAGGCCCTCTCCTTTAGTAGAAACGTAGAAAGGATCATGCTTAATGCAGTGGTGGATATGAACCGGTGGAGACAGCTCCCGCTGACTCTCCTAGGTAGGGCGGCCATGTATAAAATGGTTACATTGCCGAAATTCATCTATGCTCTGCAAAACGAATATTACCCGATACAGGCTTCGGTCTTCCGCAGGATACATGCGGACTTACGATCCTTCCTCTGGTTAGGTAAGCATGCCAGGGTGGCTCTGTCTACTCTCCAGAGATACCAATACAGTGGTGGGATCTCACTTCCTAATCTAGAGGCCTATTAGTAGGCAGAACACCTAACGCCAATAAATGACTGGCTCCATGCCCCAGCAGATCACCCGACATACGCATTAGAGAGAGCGAAAATGTCGGAAAAAAACCTATTATGTTTCCTATATGGTACTCCTGGACGGACCTCCCTCCTCCCGGCCACGTCAGTGACATTGTCCGCATGGACGAAGGCTAACCGTCGCATGGGATGGGATAAGAAGCCCACAGGACAGACACCACTGTGGCATTGCAAGTGGCTGGCGAAAATCCACAAACGGAGGGGTTTCAAAAGGTGGGACGATATTGGCATTTCTACGATAGGGGATGTAGTTGCCAAGGGGGTGTTCAAAAAGTTTCAGACCCTTAAGTCAGACTTTGGGCTTCACGACACACAACGGTTTAAATACATACAACTTCGACACTCCTGGAATGCCCAAAATATAGCGCTCATAGGTATTCCTGAATTCGCACCTCTGGAGGGGAGGCTCCTACAGGAGCGGGTGCCGGGAAAGGCGGTCTCACTGACATATAAAACATTAACTAACCATATGTTGGGGGATTTGGCAAAGCTCAGGACCACTTGGGAGGCGGAGGTGGGAGAGATGGAGGACTTGGATTGGGACACTGTACTGATGCATCCCCGGGAGGTGGCAATCAAATCCCGATTGCGACTGATTCAATTAAATATACTCCACAGAACCTACTATGACAGACAGCGGCTATGCAGAATGGGACAAGTGGAGGACCCAAGTTGCCTTAGATGCCATTAGGAAGTTGGGGATTTCTACCACACGATATGGTCTTGCAGTGTCATACAAACATATTGGACCCAGGTGTTCAAAGAACTGGAGGAGATCCTAGAGGCCCCGATCCCACAAGATCCCAAACTAGCTTTATTGGGCATGACCAACGAGGTTGACCTGACACGTCCCCTTCTTACATTTCTGGTCCTAGCATTGGTAGTGGCAAAATGAAATGAAATGAAATGAAATGAATGAAACTTATATAGCGCACGACTTACCCTGGGGCATCTCAGCGCTTGCTTAGGGAACCCGTCCTGGTATTCCCCTGTGAGATAACCCTGGCAGGGTATCCACAAGGTGAAAGCCAGGCATCCCGCCACGAGGGGCCGTTGTGGAGATTAAGCAAGCTATTGCCCAGAGTCGCAGAGTGTGAACCCGTGAGTCGAGGAGGCACATGAGCGAGAATTAACGAGTCCGTGGAATTTTTTGAGCCCAAGACCCGCCGAGGCGGGGAATTGAACCCTGGTCCCGGGCCGAACTCAAGCTCCAGGTCTGCCGCCTCTAACCCCTGAGCCATACTTCTCCAAAAGGGACATTGCATAGCCCTGCGGAGCGCCAAGCCCCCCCGACATGGAGGAATGGAGAAGAGGGCTGGATATCTACATGGCGGCCGAAAGGGTAACCTATAAGGCAAGGGGATGTCCCAAAAAATTCCGCAGAGTTTGGTCTAAGTGGAGAAGATACCGGGGGCTGGATGGTGGGATGTGAAGGTGGGCGTCCTGGGATGAGTGTGAGGCCGGTGGCCAGGACTGATGGGACAATGGCACCGAGAAGTGGTTAATCGATACTGCACTTGGGGACTATCGTGAGAGGCCTGCGAGTCGCGACGCAGTTCTAGCAATGCCCTATCTGGCACGGGCAGAGGGGGAAGTGGGTGGAAAGGTGAGACTGCTGCTGAGTTTTTCTGCATTTAATATGATGAAAGCAAATAACCTGTGTTTTTGTTGTTCAAAGGGGGGGAGTTTTTCAGCAAAAGAAAAAACTGCAGATGTTCAGAATGTGCCTTGAAATGCTCAGAACTATCTACGGGCTTACACCAAAAGCGCTTGATTGAGAATTGCTGCCCGACCTCAGGGGTGTGGGCTAAATGGTTGTGTATCTAATTGCTAGTGATGAGAGGCGATATTTGTCGCTATTGTTGGGAGTGCTCAGGTATATGTAACTTCATCATTGTGAATCTGCAATAAAAATAATTTAAAAAATATATATATATATATTTATTTAATGAGGTAAACACTATTAATTCCTCATCAAAAATATAAAAGCCATTCAATTACCCCAAAATCGTTTTTTAAATTACATTTTAGAAACACAGCACAGGTCCTATGTACAAGCATTCAATTTTACTACTGATACTTCACTATTTCACATAATGCAATTCCTCTATGCAGCAAAATGTTTTAACTAAGCATTATCAAAAACATGACTAAGAGTCCAAGTACATCAAAGACTACAACCCAGTGATTTTATCCATGTGGAAAGCTAACATGGACATTCATTTCGTTGCTGACAACTCTATTGCTATGGCTCGATATGTGACCTCTTACATCACAAAAAAAGAAAAGACTGAACTGAAGGAAATGTGGGAAGACATTTCACATGAAAAGAGTATAAGTAAAAAATTATACAGTTTCAGTCTGAAGATGTTGTTGCATCGAGAAATTAGAGCATATGAATGTTCTGATCGGTTATCATCAGCAAGTCTCTATGCCAAATCAAGAACAATCATTTGGGTGAGTCTATGTCTTGCTGCAACACGAAACCGAGTTTTGAAATCTGTACAAGAAATTGAATATTTGGCGGAGAAAGAACCAAACAGTACAGATATTTTGAAGACAAACATGTTGGATACATGCTATTCAAATAGAAGTACTCACCTTGAGAACACTTGTTTGTATGAAGTTCTGCAAAACTACAGTTATAAAAGGAACATCACAGAAGATATCAATAATGGAAAATATGCTGTCATTGGGTATGAAGGATGTCTAGTGAAGCAGAGAAAAGGCCATTTGATTATTCATCAAAAATTGAGTTGCAAATCTCCAGACAAAAGAGAATTTTACTATTTAGCTCTTTTGCAACTCTTTAAGCCATGGCGTACAGAAGAGGAACTACTTGGAGATTTTCTCTGTTATGAAGACTCTTTTAATGCAACCAAGGATACCATAGAATGTCCTGTTTTTCCAAATTATATGCAAATGTTGAACGAAGAAATAGAGCAAGAAGCCACAATTGCTGAAGAGATTGCTAGAGACAGTTTTTAAGACAGAGTTCTACTTCATTGAGTCAGGATCCACTAGGAGGACCAATTATCCAAAATGAAGCTGCAACTGCCATGGATGAGGTGGAAAGAGCTATGGAACAAGCTCAAGAGGATGTAGTTAACTTAAAAGATTTGGTAAAGCAACTAAACGTTGAGCAGAAAAATATATATGACGAAGTCACTGAACAGATTGAACATGGATTCAGACATGAGAAAAAAGAGTGCTCATGTACATCATTTAAGCCTGTCCGACTGTACCTAAGTGGAGAAGCGGGAACAGGAAAAAGTTTTCTGATTAAAGCCATTGCAACTTATTTGCAGAAAAGGACTGAATCACCGCTGTCTTGTGTTGTAACCGCTCCAACTGGACTGGCAGCACATAACATTAAAGGGATTACTCTACATTGTTTACTGATGCTGCCAGTTGAGCATGATAATAAATTGCATTACAACAAGCTATCTGGAGATGCGTGTTCTGAAGTTTCCAGAGTCCTGAAGAAAATGAAACTTCTTATCATTGATGAAGTAAGCATGGTCTCAAATCTAATGCTTGCTTTTGTGCATTTGAGAATGCAAGAAATTCTTAGAACATAGTACGATGTGTTATTTGGAGGAAAACACATTATCGCTTTTGGAGATCTACTGCAGTTGACTCCAGTAAAAGGACAACCAGTGTGTAAAATGCTCACGCATGAAGATACCAGGAAGTCCCTTGGAAGCATTGGAAACGTTAATAAATGGTTACATTTTAAATATGCAGAACTGCTTCAAAATATGCGACAGGCAAAGGATGAAGATTATAAAAATATTCTACAAGATGTAAGAATCGAAAAAGTAAGTGAGCTTGGGAAAGAAGCTTTACATGCTAGATTAATTTCAAATTTGTATCCAAATGAAAACATTCTTACAAGAGAATATTTTTAAGAAAATTACTGAGAAGAAATCTGGGATATGTTTGATGCCAACTCTGCAAGAATGTTCCATCTTCAACAACAAAATGTTAAAGTTAGAAAATGAAGAGATTGTGAAACTGGAAGCAATAGATAAAATAGAGCATATGGGTGCAACAATTGTTTTGTCAGAAAATTTGAAAACAAAATTGGATTTATTAGAGAAATCTAAAACAGCTGGTTTTGAAAAGACTCTGAATGTTTGTTTAAATTGTCGTATCATTTTGAGAAGGAATTTAAATGTTGAAAGAGGTTTGGTAAATGGATCAATGGGTCATGTTGTTGATTTTGTGAATTATAGAAATAGAGATGGAATTGAATTTTTAAAAATAATATTTGATGGCATTGAGCAAGTTCAACAAATTAGTCATTGTTCTGCTAGATTTTTGCTTGTAAAAGACTTATATGTTCGCCGAAAACAGTTTCCTGTTTGTTTGGCATATGCGGTGACAATTCATAAATCTCAAGGTTTAAGTGTAGATAGTGCTTTGGTGAACATTGGAAGTTCTGTGTTAAAAGAGGGTATGGCATATGTGGCATTATCACGAGTCAGAACTTTATCAGGATTGTACTTGATTGAATGTGATGAGACAAAGATTTGTGCAGATCTAGATTGTTTTAAAGAATACAATAGGTTTAGAAGAGAGTATGCTCCACATTTGCCTCAATATCCTCTGTTTGAAAAACGTGTGGTAGGCCAAAAAAGAAGAAATGAGAATAATTGTAGTGAGGTAGTAGCAAAAAGACAAAAAGTAGATGAAACTGTAATTGTAAGCAGAAAGAAAAAGGATTCTGTTCAAGATGTTGTTGGATTTCAATTTGAAAATAGTTCTGGTGTCAACTGCTATGCTAATGTAGTGGTTAATGTTGTTTTTTTCTTAAAAGTTTACAAGAACAGATTGTTGAAAATCGGGATCAAAGATTCTGTGGTTTATTGAATTCTGTGTTTCAGAAATGTAGCAGTGATAGAGCAAAAATAGAAAGTGTTTCCGAAATTCGAAATCTTTCAGATATATGTTCAGGTAAAAAAAATAATTCACAAAATATTCAGCAGGATTGTCAGGAATTTTTAATGTATATGTTTGGTGTATTGGAAGATGAAGGTGTAGATGTAGAAAATCTTTTTAGGCTTTCTTATCAATGGCAGCATGACTGCGACAATTGTAGTTTATCAAGTAGTACTAGAATAGACACTGAAAGGTTTATATATTTGACTCTACCAGATTGCAAATCAGTGTCTTTCAATAATCTACTTAAAGCAGCTGATCATAATATGGTTTGTTCCCAATGTAAGTGTCCAATACTGTCCACATTATTTATACAAACTTATGGACAGTATGTTATTTTAATGTTTCAACGATGTAGATCTGATGGAACTAAATTGACAACTTCTATTAAAAATTTCGTGGCTTCTCAGTTATCAATTTCAGGAAGAACCTTTGTAACTGTAGCTATTATTTATCATGACGGTCCTTCAACAACGTCAGGGCATTATACAGCATATTTAAAATGTCGAAAAGGTTGGTCTTTCTGTAATGATACTCATTTGACTTTCAAACAACGTTTGCCTTTTGACTTAAAAAAACTCTTACCTAGTGTTTTTAGAATCGAAATTTAACTAAAGGAAATTGGCCTATAAAGACAGGAGCAGTTAATAAAAGTTAGTCTGCTATTTAAAATTATATTGTGAGTAAAATTGATGAATATAATATAAAAAATGCAGTTCTCATATAGGTACTGTAAGTGGATCTCATAGTAATTGATATCAGTATTATGGGAAATGTTGAACATGAGTGATCCAGAGATGGGAATGTGAATAGTTATACATTGTGAAAATGTGGTATGAGCTTTTCTTTCAAAACATCGGGTAAACAGTAATTTCTGAGTTTGAAAATAGACTGATAAATCTGACACTATTTGGCCGGAAGGAATAGTGTTGGAATTAGGAAAGAGTCTTAACTTAACACAACGAGAAAAAGAAAAAATTGAGACATATTTCAGATGTTCCTAGAGTTTTTTTTATAGAAAGTCAATGAAATGGAAGTTTTAGAGAACAGCAGAGTATTTTCCAATGAAAAGGACCTTCACGATCTACTATTTGGCCTCATGGAAAAGTAAGTGAATCAAAGATTAGTGTAAATATGTGATTAGTAAGTTTATATGTTTTTTTTTAAACACAATCTTTTAGATTGTGTTTTTTTTCCCCGCTGTCATATGATGAATAGCAAAAATAAACTATGTAACATGTTGTAGAAGTTATTCTATAGTTTGTTTTGTGTAATTTATATTGTATTCCTATTGTCTCACACTCACTTTCCTTTTTCCACCCTTTTTCAGCTCTCTTTACTCACTCACACTGCCTTTCTCTCACTCTGTTTCACCCCCATTCTTTTACTCTACTTTTTTCACAACCCCTCTGTCCCTTGCACCACTTTTCAGCTTTCAGTCACTCTGCTTTATTTGCCTTTTCCGTCTTTTCCTCCTTTGCTCTTTTACTAATTTCTCTTTACTCACTCATCTCTTTTTTCGTACTCTGTCACATTCTTTTTGTATCTTACTTACCTTCACTTCATTTCTCTCATCTTCTCTTCCTCTTTGTCACTGAATTTATCTACCTTACTCTTAGTAATTTGCTTTTCTTCTATTTCTTTTTCACTCTTTTTGTCCTTCTACATTACTTTATTTCCCTTTCTGTATCCTTCACTCTTGCTTTATTTCTTTATACACTTTTATGATTTTTAACCTCTTGACCTGTCTGTTTTATTTTAAAATATATATTCTACTAATTATAACTTATTTTTTGTTCTCTCTTCACAGATACAAAGTGTAGAAAAAAAATATAATTAAGTTTATAATAATTATATGGTAAGTGTGACTAAAAAAATGTACTTTGTCATGATCCTTTGCTTTAACCTCACTACTTTTCTCTCACGCTATGTTACCCCTGTTTCCTTACTCTGCTTCCCTCACTTATTCTTATCCTCCATGTTTATTTCCCTTTTCCTTACTTTTCAACCACATTCAACTTCTTTCAGTCTTCCTGCTCACCCACACTCCCTCACTTTCCTTTCTTTTCTGGTTCACTCAGTCCCTTTCTGTTACTCCTTCCTTTTCTCTCTCTATCCTTTCTCTCTGTCACTCCCCATGTCTTTCCTTTTCTCAGTTACTTCTTCTAACACCTTTTTTTTGTCTTACTATCTATTACACAGTCTCTCTGTGTTCCTCCCTCTAGCTCTCTTTCTCTTTACACCACTCTTTCTGTCCCCTTTATTCATGCTCACTCCTTCATTATTTTTTTTATTTTTTTGTGGGGGTGCGCTAACGGGACGCGCCCCGGTACGTGCACCGGAGTGCGCCGGAATATTGCGCTTACCGGTCCGCTTACCGGTATGTGCACCGGGAGCGCTCCAGGGCAACAAAAAAAAAAAGAAATATGAACAATATACATAAAAAAATAGTATTACATAAATATACAATATAGGATTCTTTTTAAAAAATATTACATTTCAAGGTATCGAACTGCTGTTTTAGCGCCTCGCGCTTGTATTGTGTATTACTGCTTTTAACCTACTCGTTTTCCATTTGTTTTATCATTTGGCTATTTTACTTGGTATGGATTCGTGGGACGCTTAGCACCCCTTACCTGCACTTTAATTGGTTTGCACCGCTGTTGAGCGGGTCCGGTCCCCGGGGTGGGGTCATTTTCATAGCGGCCATCTTGGAATGGTGTTGTTTGCCCGGACGCCAGCATCTTCGAGCGCTCTAGTGCGCAGGATCTTGCGAGGGACGCCTACTTAATACTCAAAGCCAAGCGCAGCGGTATCATGCAGCGGGCGTGCCTTCGCTTAGCCTGAGTCATGCCAGAGTCCTGCCCGTCAGCTCCCGTCCGTGTCTCGGGCCGGATGGGCCGGTCAGATCCGAGTTACCTTCTGCCAGTATTGCGGTATGGCGATATGCTATTCTAGAGATGACTTACTAGCTATTAGACACCAGGTCGTCCGTAGTGATGTGGTGCCTGTGAGCCCACTATGTGGCCCCTACCAGTGTGTTTGTGGTAGATGGGCGCTCTGTACTCCCGTTCTCCCTAGCTCTGTGGGTAAACTGTCAGCACCCAGGAGTATCTGCCTCCCACGCAAGCTTAGTATCTGGAACCTTAATGTCAGGTCGCTGGTGAATCACTACCAGGCTATCTATGATCTGACTAAGGATGAATCTCCTGATATTTTCTGTATCACTGAGACTTTTTTTTAAAATTATTTTTATTGAGAGTTCAAATATAGCAATACAATACAATTTAAATCCAATTAATACAGTACGAGGAAGGAAAATACTGGAAAACATTCATACAAATTGTCGTTTTAACATTTAAGTTATAAAGTGCAAAGTTGTGTAAGAGCAGACAATTAGTAAACTAGTTCGAATAACCAAAAGTTTTGTTTAGAATTGAAAGAGTACATAGCATACATATGTAATAAACGTTTTCACATTTGATATTCCAAAGCTAAGTTCTAAAGTGCAGCGTGTGGAGGTAGAACCGTCGTAATAGACTAATAAATATTTTCAATAAAGCATAAATCAGGTTAAGTAATAACAAGAGAAATCTAAACATCGAACACACTCCAATATTTATCATATTTTTTGAGAGCCCCTGATCTAAGGGCATATTTTTTCTCCCTACCCTGGATTCGCTGTAATTTTGCCTTCCATGCCTGGAAGGATGGGACAGAATCTGTTCTCCAGGACTGTAATATAAGGGATTTAGCTATTAGAGAAGCTATAAAAAGGGGCTCATCATATTGGGTGTGGAAAGGAGAGCAGCCTAGGAGGGGAATTAGGTTGTTGAATATAATATTTGTTTTAAGGACGATTGAAAGATATTTTTCTATTTCCTCCCATAAAACCTGGATTTTTGGACACTCCCAGATAATGTGTTTCCAAGTGCCTTTTTCTTCACATCGAAAGCATTTATCGGCTACGAGGGGGAAGATATTATGTAAAAAGGACGGGGTTCTATATATTAACCATTTATTGTAGAATTGCATACGTTTAAAGTTTGCTCCTCGAAAGATGGTTTTATTGAATTTGTTTATTTTGTCCCATACCTGTTGATTAATTATAATATCTTCCCTTTTTTTCCATCGTTCAAATATCTTGCTGTAAAAGTCCTGGTCCTTACTTTCTATTAATATTTTAAATCAGATACTCATTTTCTTTTGTGTTTTATTATTAAGGGTAGTGAAAATATTTTTTTTGTGGGATACATTTCCTATATTGAGTTCCCTGAGTTTTGGACTTATCGTAATAAATGGCCAGTTCAGAATTGTGTGAGAGTGAATTAACTGGCTGTAAATTTCATCCCAGGATTTCCACCTATTTCCCAGTAGGAAGTCTTCAATTTTTTCAAAACCATTTTGCTTCCAAAGAGTTATTATATTTTTGTCCATACAACCTGCTTCTCCCAGGCTAAAATTCATTAAATTCGTCCTATTACTTACATTGGGTAAATCATAAAATTTAAAAAACTGAGTTTTGACCTTAAAAATCCACTGCAAAGTTTTATATCATACTTTTTTTGGGTCTTTCGTGGTTCTAACCGGATCATAGATTTTCAATTCCAACAACATCCTATTCATAAAAAATGTTTCTGTCTCATGACAATCTAAAGAAAAAAAAACCTATGGCTGTAATGTGCAAAAGACGCAAAATAATATTCTTTGATATTTGGGAGGGAAAGCCCTCCTTGTGTGGAAGATAAATATAAAGTGCTCAGTGCAAGTCTAGGGGATTTTTTTGCCCATAGGAAAGAGGAAATCAGAGCTTCTATTTTTTTAAAATATGAGGCCTGGATTGCGCAGGGAATCGCACTGAAAAGGAAATTAAAAAGGGGTAATACCGACATTCGAATTAGCGATGCCCGCCCTATAAGAGACAGGGGTAGTAGATTCCAACGATCTAAAAGTGAACCCACCTTTTTTAATAAAGGTAGAAAATTTAATAAGTAAAGGTCGTCTAGGCTATCCGATATAAATATACCAAGATATCTCTTTGGATCTGTGTTGTATATCTGCCTGAATTCAGGAGCTAAAAAGTCTGTAGTGCAGTTAAGTAGGATAATTTCTGTTTTGTTTACATTAATTTTATAACCCCCTAGCTTTTGAAAGTCAGAGAAGATTTTTAGAATCTTCAATTGACTTGAGGGTTTAGAGTCTAAAAAAAGGGCAATATCATCCGCATATAGTTTTATATTTGTCATTCCTAAAATTGGGGCGGTGTCAGCTTTGATATTCCTAATGGCGATCGCTAGAGGTTCAATAAAAAGTGCAAATAAAATTGGGGACAAGGGGCAGCCTTGTCGTGTGCCTCTAGTGACCTCACAGGACCCAATGTTGGTATTATTGATGATAATTTGTGCCCTAGAATTCGTGTACAAGTGTCGTAAAAGAGAGATAAAAGCATTTGGGAAATTAACACTATGTAAAACTGCAAACAGACAATTCCAGGAGACTAGATCGAAGGCTTTCTCCGCATCTAAAAAACAAATTTGAGCCTTCACCTTGTTAGTTTTAAAATAGTCTAGCGCCTCCAGTAAAAATGTAGTATTCGATTGGAGATGCCTGCCTGCAATAAAACCGCACTGATCATAAGCTATTAGTGATCCTATTAGTTTATTTAATCGGTTTGCTAAAAGTTTAGTAAAAATTTTATAATCTGTGTTCAGAAGGCTAATCCGTCGGTAAGAATTTATATTTTCCTTGTCCTTTCCCTTTTTTAAAATACTGACCACCACCGCTGTGTGAAAAGAGTCCGGTGGGGGACCACCTTGAAGTAAATTATTATCGAATTCCAAGAATTCTTTACGCAATATTCCCCCAAATTTTTTAAAGAATTCAATGGGAAGGCCATCCTCACCATTGGCTTTGCCATTGGGGAAAGACTCTATCACTTCATCTAGTTCTGATAATGTGAAATCCTGTGTGAGGTAGTTCTTGCCCTCAGCATCCATTTTAGGTATTTCTAATGGCTGAAGAAAATCTGTGATAGATTCAGGTGTGGTCCCCACAGATGCTTGATATATCCCCTCGTAGTGTTTTAAAAACAGCTCACCAATGGCAGTGGTGGTCTTAACTTGATTTTTAGTGATGGGGTCAGTTAACTGATCTATTCTATTTCGAGCCTGCTTTTCTTTAGATTGCCAGGCCAGAAGCTTTCCTGTGTACTCACTCTCCTCTATGATTTTTTGTGCCTGAAAATTACTATTTGTTTCACCTAGTTCATAATAAAATTCCTTCATCTTACGCTTCGCCTCATGGAGATTGTGGCTGGAAATCTGGGATCTAACCCTATAATGCTCTTGGGTAGCCTGTGACAGTTCAGTTTGAAGTTTGATTTTCTCCTCCCGTTTTGCCTTAAGCTTGGGGATCTCTTTAGATGTGATTATTCCACGTAAAGTAGCTTTAAATGCATCCCAGATTATGTTTAAAGGAGCTGTACCTCTATTCTGTGAAAAGAATAGCTCGATCTTTTCATTAATATCAGTGCACCATTGTTGGTCAAGGAGGTTGAGTTTGTTAAAAACCATCTATTTATAGATCTTGCTTCATAATTCCCCAGTTTGGCCTCCATGCAAAGAACCGCATGATCCGAGAAGGCATTGGGTAGGTAAGCGTAATTATATAATTCTAGATCGTGGGAGGACAAGAAAAAATCCAGCCTTGACGCAGAAATATATTTTGCTGAATGGCATGTGTACTCACGCTTGGTGGGATTCAAATTACGCCAATGGTCAATAACGTCAATATCTATCTTGCAGCTTTGAACAGCTAAGGAGACTTGGGGTTTATTCTGTAGACGGTCTTTCTTGGAAGAGTCCAATCGAGGGTTTTGTAATAGGTTAAAACCACCCCCCCAAATTATTGGTCCAGAAAGGCCGGTTAATGCCTGCTTAACCTGTAAAATAGGTTGTGGGTCGTCCAAAATATTAAATAATGTCAACGTTATCCTTGCCACAATTTACGCACCTATTTTGGACGACCCACAACCTATTTTACAGGTTAAGCAGGCATTAACCGGCCTTTCTGGACCAATAATTTGGGGGGGTGATTTTAACCTGTATCACTGAGACTTGGTTGCAGGATGCCGGCACCGCCATCCTCAACTTGGCTTTCCCGCCGGAATATTCGGTGTATACGCTTAATCGCCCTACTAGAGGTGGGGGTATAGCTCTTGCGGTTAAATCATGTTATCCCTGTGACTGGAGACGTTTACAAATTGCGGGCTGTGAAAGTGCCTCTTTGCAGATTTCCATCAGCCCCCAGTTCTCCTTCTCCGGCATGCTAATTTATCGTCCTCCGGGCGGCGACGTGGCGTTTAGGGAGCCCTCCCAGATGCTATAGGTATGCTGGCAGTAGGATATGCTAATTTTTCAATTTTAGGGGATTTGAATCTCTATTTTGAGAGTCTGACCACCCCTGCTGTCAGTAGCACGCTGGCGGATCTAGAAGCCTATCAATTGTTCCAACGAGTCACCTTCCCCACCCACATGGGAGGGCATACTTTGGACCCTTTCTTCACCAACCTCATGGAGGCTAGGGTTCTATCCTCTACCCCCCTCGCCTGGACTGACCATTTTCTGGTTAGGATCCAGTGTCCACTGTATGAGCTTCCCCCTAAACCCATGGCCAGAGTCGTCCCTAGACGACACTGGAAAAAACTTAGATTAGAGGACCTGTACCGCACTCTGTCTGAGGATCCACTTGGCCCGTTTGATAACGTGGATATGGGCTATAACCTTTTTTGCGAGTGGATTACCCGGGCATTGGATTCCATCATCCCAGTTACCCTGAGCAAATGTAGTGTAAGGGACCCCAGCCCCTGGTACGATGACTCGTTACGTACATTGAAGAGTGCATGCAGACGGGTGGAAAGGGAGTGGCAGAAAACCTATGACACTAGTAAAAAAGTGTCATATCTCGCCACTATAAAAGTCTACCATCGCGCGGTTTGCAGAGCGCGTGCGGCTTTTTACTCTTTGGAGTTCCGCAATAGCTCTATCCCCTCCAAAGCCATTTTTAAGGCCCTCAAAGATCTTATGGCAAAAAAGGCCTCCACTAATGACACGGCCTCTATCTCACATTGTGAGGCATTGGCGAACTTCTTTTTGGAGAAGGTCAAGCCATCAGTCGTTCATTTCCTACGCCCATCCAGGACGCCGGACCGTCTCTTAGGCCCGAGGAACACACGGTCCTGCACACCTTTCCCTGCCTATCGCCTGAGGGTTTTAATCAACTGTCAAAACATACTAAGTCCGGCTCTCCGGCAGATCCACTGAGACCGGCTCTTTTCAGGGACCCGTTGTCTCTGGACTTTTTACCGGTGTGCTCTTTGATCAACCTTTCGCTCTCCACTGGTATGGTTCCTGCCAGCTGGAAGCATGCCGTGGTTACGCCTTTCTTGAAGAAGCCGGGTTTAGATTCTCTTAAACCAGAGAACCACCGGCCGATATCACTTCTTCCATGGCCCACGAAAGTAGCGGAGGCACACGTGAATCGAGTCCTCTCGGATCACCTCTCGCGGGCATATATCCTAGACCCTATGCAGAAGGGTTTCCGTGCTGACCACAGCACGGAGACAGCCCTTCTTTACATGGTGGAACATCTGCGCATGGGGTTAGATTCGGGTCAAACGGCAGCGCTCGTTTTATTAGATCTGAGCGCTGCCTTTGACACCGTCTCCCATACTATCCTTCTCCAGCGCCTGGAAGAAGCTGGTATTTCTGGGACTGCCCTCCAGTGGTTCAGTTCTTTTTTTGCTGATCGATCTTTTTGCGTAGCCATTCCTCCCTATCAGTCCAAATTCCATCGGCTGGACCAGGGGGTCCCCCAGGGATCCTCGCTGAGTCCCACGGTATTTAATCTGTATGTGAGGCCGCTGGCTGATGTCGTCAAGAAATGGGGCCTGACTATGGTCTCATACGCTGACGACACTCAGCTGGCGGTCACGCTCAGCGGGGACTCTGATCTGGATGCCGCTAGGTTCCAGAATGGGCTGAGGGCGCTTGCTAGCTGGATGAATTCCAACTATCTCCAGCTGAACACAAAAAAAGACCGAGATAATGATCATCGGCAAGAAACCGGGACTTTGGGGCGACAAATGGTGGCCTCCGGAAACTGGGACCTACCCCGACTCCGGTAACGGAGACTAAAAATCTTGGAGTCTGGTTAGACCCAGCCCTTAGTTTTGTTTCCCATACCAAAAAAACTGCCGCCAGTTGTTTTGGCATTTTGCGAGGACTAAGACCAGCACTGAAATTTTTTGACGCCGCTACCAGGCAGCTGGTGTTGCAGGCGACGGTGATCTCTTAGCTTGACTACGCCAGTTCTCTTCTGGTAGGGGTGAACCAAGTGGAAATTATACGTCTGCAACGTGTCCAGAACGCGGCAGCCAGAGCTGTGGTAGGCTTGCCCAGGTTCTGCTCCGTTGCCAATACCCTACGTTCCCACCACTGGCTTCCAGTCAAGCAGAGGATCCAATTTAAAGTGCTTTGCCTGTCCTACAAAATTCTCAAGGGCCTCTCGGCCCCGATTCTCAGGAATCTATTGATGCCCTATGTTCCTGCTCGCTCCCTGAGATCTCTGGGTCAGGATTTGGCTGTGGTTCCTCGGTTTAAAGTCAGCCGAGCTGGAGGCTGTTCTTTTCGAGTTCGGGCTGCTGTCCTGTGGAACTCTCTTTCTTTAGAGATACGTGCATCTGATAATCTCTTTTTATTTCGCAGAGCTATCAAGACTTTGTTATTTCCCTGAGCCTGCCCTTTCTTAGTCTATGGTCCCTTGGTTGTTTTGTGTTGGATACCTTGTCAAGTGCCAGGACACTCCTTCGCTGGAGCAGCTGTGCGCTGAATAAATACTCCTAACATAAATACTCCTAACATAGCTATACACATTTGCTATTAAAAAAACCTTTGAAATTCACTGAAAAAACCATAGGTTTCACACCAGTTATAGTTAGGAATTAGCATTTAAAAAACCTATTAAATTCACTGAAAAAAACAGAGGTTTTTCACCAGTTATAGTTAGCTGGTTATGTTACTGACATAAAACCATTGAAATTCCCACGTTATAGTTAGGTGGACTCACTATAACTTGCGCGCCTGCAATGCACTGGTGATGACCTCACATATTACATCACTCATGACATGGTCAGTGACAACACTCATGACATCACTAATGACACCATCCTTGTGACAGAGTGACAGACCTCCTTTCAGTGTAATGTAACCCTTGAAACACATATTCAAAAATAGAAACTAACATTTTCAAAAAAATGGAGATACTCATACCAGTTA
The DNA here is from genome assembly GCF_964263255.1 of Lissotriton vulgaris. Taxonomy (NCBI): domain Eukaryota; kingdom Metazoa; phylum Chordata; class Amphibia; order Caudata; family Salamandridae; genus Lissotriton; species Lissotriton vulgaris. Next base: position 22,156 of record NW_028248215.1, on the reverse strand, counting down.
CAACAACCAATTCAGTAATTCCACCATCTATATACACATCCACTCATTCAGCAACAGTTCTATATAGTCACTCATAAATATACTCACTCATCATATGTAGTGAGACACATATACATCCTGTTACACACCGACAGTCTTCCAAATGTTACTCACACACATACTCACACATGTAAATAAACTATTGAACATCCATTTATTTGCATATACAGCTATACACACATAGCACATTACTTCTAAGGAAACTTACACATACTCTCTTAAACAATCACTTATAGAAACACATACTTATTTAAACAGGAACTCTTTCAATCTCTCACTCTCACATATACTTACTTATATACATCAATACTCACATATACTAGATTAAAACATATGTAGTTACTCATAAAGACAATAGTGAGGCAGGCATTCACTCACTAACACACATATATACACACTCATCCACCCATACAGTCCTGTACATATGCTGTCTTCAAAACACATACAAACAGTGAGTCAATCACCAACCCATGCAGCCACTTACACACAAAGTGAAACACTGAGACATATATTTAAATATTAAAAAATTACTCGCTATTATATGTATTCACTAAGATACACTTAATAAGCCAGTGAACCAATCAATATTTTATTAAACAAACATCCATTTAGACATTAATTTAAACATTTATTCTTCCATCGACCTTTACAAATACATATATAAAACATATTTATTTTTCAGAAAGACACACATTCACTGGATGGTGTCATCAGTGATGTCATGAGTGATGTCACTGACCATGTCATGAGTGATGTAATATGTGACGTCATCAGCAGTGCATTGCAGGCGTGCAAGTTATAGTGAGTCCAACTAACTATAACGTGGGAATTTCAATGGTTTTATGTCAGTAAAATTTCCAGCTAACTATATATATATATATATATATATATATATATATATATATATATATATATATATATATATATATATATATATATATATATATATATATATATATATATATATATATATATATATATAATACTTATTTAAATATCGAACCAAACCACATTCACTGGATGATGTCATCAGTGATATCATCAGTGATGTCATTTGAGATGTCATCAGTGATGTCACTGACCATGTCATGAATGATGTAATATGTGACATCATTAGCAGTGGATTGAGGGTGCGCGAGTTAACCCCTTCCATGCTCATGACGAGCTCAGCTCGTCATGAGGCGCGGTTGAGCTGTGCTGATGACGAGCTGAGCTCATCCTGCAAAATGATAATCAAAAAAAGTCAGCATGGGAGGGGAAAACACCTAGCAGCCAAGGTGTTAAAGTTAGTACAACTAACTATAACGGAGGAATTTCAATGGTTTTGTACGAGTGAAATGTCCAACTAACTATAACACCCCTAAAACCTATGTTTTTTTCAGTAAAAAAAATAATATATATATATATATATATATATATTACCTACTGGCGGTCGCCAGTAGGTAGTTATAGTTAGGACCTATTCTCCATAGGAAAAGCGTTTTTTATTTTCCCAATAACTTTGGCTCCGGTTGACAAATCTTCGCTAAATTTTTAAAGCTTGTGGGGCGCTCTGGTCAGCTCCTATCTTAAAAATGTCAGGGTAATTCGGAATGCAGGGGCGAGAAAAAAGGGGGGTCCCAAAACATGTTTTCACCATGTTAATTCCCATAGGAAACTTTAGACACAGCTACAGCCCAAACTGCTGAACGGAATTTCACCAAATTTGGCAAAAAAGGTAGCCCTTGTTTCAGAAAAAAACTCTTTTTGTTAAATGTTGTAAATCCATCAAGTAGTTCATGAGAAATTCAAGAAAAAGCAGTGAAAAAATGCATTTCCCATAGGAAACTTTAGACACGGCTACAGCTGGAACTGCTGAATGGAATTACACCAAATTTGGCAATAATGTAGTGCTTGGTAAAGAAAGCAATCTTTTTCCTAAATGGTGTAAATCCGTTCAGTAGTTTCTGAGAAAACAATAAAATTAAAATATCGACATATAGAGGCAGGGAGGATTCGCGCACCCTCTCCATCACGAGCTTCATGCTAATTTGTTGTCAACACTTAAAAAACCTTTGAATTCACTGAAAAAACCATAGGTTTCAGGCACGTTATTGTTAAAAATAGCATTTAAAAAACCTTTGAAATTCCCTGAAAAAACCATAGGTTTCAGGCATGATATAGTTAGAAATTAGCATTTAAAAAACCTTAGAAATTCACAGAAAAAAACAGAAAAAACATAGGTTTCAGGGGCGTTACAGATAGTTGAACATTTCACTCGTACAAAACCATAGAAACCATAGAATTTCCCTGTTATAGTTAGTTCAGCTAACTATAACTTGCGCGCCCGCAATGCACTGCTGATGACGTCACATATTACATCACTCATGACATGGTCAGTGACATCACTCATGACATCACTGATGACATCTCAAATGACATCACGGATGACATCAATGATTACATTATTTTTGTGATAGAGTGGCAGACCTCCTCTCACCCTAATCTAACCTTTGATACACACACTCAAAAATACAAACAAACATTTTCAAAACAATGGACATACGAATACCAGTTACAACACACCTATTCAGTAATTCAAAGATCTACAAACAGATTCATTGATTCACCAATAGTCCTATACAGTCACTCATACATGTACTCACTCATCATGTGTACTCATACACCTATACATCCTGTTACATACCGCCAGTCATCCATAGAGTTTGTTAGAAATGGGATCCATGGCTGGCCAGGGCTTGCGCCAAAGTCAGTCAGAGACCACCACTCCTAAGTCTGGGCAAGGGAGTTACACGCCAAGATAACCCCTGCTCACCCTCTAGGTAACGTTGCGCGAGCAGCAAGGCTAAACTTGGAGGCTATGTAGGTTAAGTGTTTGCGCGCGCATCCAGCAACAACACCCAAGGCCCACCACAAAGGAAACTCCACACAAGGTTATATATAAAAATAGCCTTTGTATTATACCAAAACACATTAGATAAAAGACACACTTTACAATGTGCCAACAGGCACGGGCAGAATTTACAGGGGATATGTACAAGACAGGGCCACCTGGACCACTGTCAGGAATCAGCACTTTTAGAACTTAGAATACAATACTTATAGGACAATACTTAGAACATAGAGCCTATCGGACAGTACCTTCCGTCCTGGTTGCACAGGATAATGCGAGTGATCTCCTTAGTAAACTTGAGCGGGTGGCCAACTAGCTACAAGCGTTTGTCTGGGGCGACCAATGTGTGCGGCTCAGAGGAGGAGGGGGAGGCAGGATGTGGGCGGCCCAGCGAAGCGGCGCGGCTCAGGGGAGAGCGGCGTAGCTCGAGGCTTGGACGGGTGGCCGGGCACGAGCTGCCGCGGGGAGTGAGCGAGGCACACTTCAGCGAGGCCCCAGTGGCCCAGGGAGATCAGACAAGTCCCAGCAATTTGTCAGGGAAGGCACAATAGAGTCCACTGGTCCTGGGACTCTGGTCAGGGGGCGAGCTCAGTATCAAGCCCTTGGAGATAGTTCAACAGCAAATAATCATGTAGCACATAACCAGTAACTACTGGTACCAGGTAAGCACCACCTACGCAACCCTAACCACCTTAGGAGAGGTCAGGCAAGGAACCAGGACCTCACTAGCAACACCTGTACTAGCAGAAAACAACCACCTAAGTATCACAATACCTGTAGGGGTATAGGCATATTACACATGATGCATCACTATACATTTAGCGGTGTAGGGAAGGAAAACGCATGATGCATAAGCACACATTCAGAGGTGTAGCAAAGAACACTTCGCAGAAATCACATTAACACAGAACTTACATCAAAAGTCCAGGGCCCAGGTTGCGCCACTGCACCAAAACTTAAACGTAGCAGCTGCCCACTACTTGCTGGGCAGCTGAGGAACAGAACAGGGGGCCTAAACGCTGCAGCTGGCACTAAGTGCTGCACTGCTGGGGAAAGGCCAGGGATGAAGGAGTGCGTCTCACTCCTAAGTCCATAGAACACATGTCCCTAGTAAGGAAAACATAAACGGTGCAGCTGCCCACTACTTGCTGAACAGCTGGGATAAAACTGCGGCTGGGCTCTCGCTAGCCCCTCAGGAATCCAAACTGCGCAATAGGTTGGAGCCCTCTGGCTCTGTAAACAAATATGCCCCTGGTTGGAGCCATCTAGGCTCAGGAAACACTACTGCCCAGTGTGGGAGCCCTCAGGCTCTGCAAGTAAATGCAATGTCCCCACGGGGCTCAGCACGGGCTCCTCTGGCCCTTTAAATTGATACTGTGCCCTGGGAAATCATTAGGAAAAAGTTGGGGCGGCCTTCTACCATCCGGGGCCGCCCTGAAGGCACCTCTCACATTGCGGAGCGCACGGACTCCGAAGAAAAACGTTTTGCCCCCATCGAGCCCTCAAGGCTCGAAAAACAACTACTGTGGGCCGTGGGAGCGGCCCTCTGTCAAGCGGGGCTGCTCAGCGTTGTGAGGAAATCCCTTGCGCACTCTCACCACCCCCCGCCCCCCCCGGGGAAGCTCTACTCACCGGCTTCTCTCCCGAGGGGGCGGGGGACGCAGTCTTCTGGCAGCGTGCGGGGCTCTCTTTCACCTTATGGGAGCCCCACCTGCTCTCTCACTCGTCTTCACCCGGTCCCCCATCTCGGGACAGGGACTCTAGAATGGAGCCTGCTAGGCTCCAGGCTCAGTCTTTCTCCGGGGCTCCCTCACTTCTCAGGGGGGCCGGCCGGTTTCTTCTCTTCGCGCCGGAGCTCTTCCCGCAGGCCGCGCCAGGATTGGCCAGCGAGCTGCTTCCTGGTGTCCCAAGGTCCCGCCCCGGCCTGCCTGACTTCCGGTTCGGCCGGGCGGCGACGGGGACCATTTTGCGGGGCAATGCCGGGTGGGCACCGGCTGTAGAGATCAATAAAACGCTCCGAAAGCGCTAGTGAAGAAAATAAAGCCCAAGGTCCCTGGTAGGGTGGGCACCTGCCAGGCGACCTTAAAATCGGCCAAAAAGCGGCATGGGAGCCGCGAAAAGGGGATATGCCGGGTGGGCACCGGCCTCCACAACCAAAGCGCTCCCAAGTGCTATAAAGGCAAATACAGCGCTCCCAGCGCTAGAGGGGAAAGTAAAGCACTCCCAGCATTAGAGCAGGAAATAAAGCACTCCCAAGCGCTTAGTAGGCAATCCAGCGCTCCCAGGCGCTAGAAGGGCACAAGGTAAAGGACCACAAGTCCAGCAAAGTCCTTCAGGAGTCCAGGGGCTGGGCAGGGCCCAGGGAGGCAAGCCTTCCCCCGGGCCCAAGCAGCAGCATGCCCCTGGCAGGATTCAAGTTGGCAAACAAGAACATTTTCATGGGGTCACAGCCCCTCTTTTATACACCTTTTCCCTTTGTCTTCAGGTGCCGGGTGGGGGAGAACCAGTCGCAGCTGGTTTTGGAGCACTGTGTTTACCTCAGCCACCCTTTCCATTCACCAGGCAGGCTAGGGTCATCAGTCGCAACACAGGAAGCGGAGCCAGCATTGTGTGGGAAAAGCCCAGCCCTATTCAGGAACCAGGTGCAGCCCCTCCCTCACATCAGCATGCTAATATCACCATTCACCACCGGGGCAGACCCACACAGACTTCCTGGAGCCAGGCTTGCCAGCCAGCTCCAGTCAATCACACTCCAGCACCCTCACAGCACATGTACAGCCATGTCTAGAAGTGTCACTTCCATACTAGACACATACACGCCGCATACATCATCTCGCAGCATTCAATCACATAAGTTCGCACATACCAAACTCGAGCATGCACACCTCAGGCATCAGGAACTACCAGGGACAAAGACATTCCCCATGCATTCCTATGGGAGGCGAGGCCAAACTTACTCCACGCACTCAGGTTGCGCACGCACTTTCCACTGGGACACAGGGAAAGTGCGCAGAAACCAAGACATCACTATACTTATTTATTAACACCAGGCAAAACGTTCAGGGGGGAACCTGCCAGAAGGACCAAGTCCAACAGAGTTACTCACATACATAATCATACATGCAAGAAAACTATCAAACATCCATTTACTTGCCTATACAGTTATACACATACTACCACACATACTTCTACAGAAACCTACACATACTTACTCTCTTAAACAATCATTTAAAAAACACATACTTATTTAAACAGGAACTCTTCTAATTTCTCACTCTCACATACACTCACTTATATACACCAATACTCACATTTACTAGTTTAAAACATATGTACTTACTCATAAAGAAACTATTGAGACAGTCATTCACTCACTAACACACCCATACACACACTCATCCACCCATACAGTCCTGCACACATGCTGTCTTCAACACATACAAACAGTGAGTCACTCATTCATTAATCTATGCACTAAGTAATACCCCCCACGGAACCATACAGACACTCAGACCCATATACTGATACTCAAAAAACAACTAATAACCCATATAGACACTCATACAGCTACTCACCAAACCATGCAGCCACTTATCCTATACACCAAGTGAGAGACTGATACAGATATTTACATATTTAAACGTTACTCACTAACTCATGTATTCACTAAGATACACTTAATCACTCAGTTATAAAATCAATTTTACAAAAACAAAATCATCCATTTAGACACTTATATACCCATTTATTCTCACATCGATGATGAGATATACATATATAAAACATATAACTTTTTCAGAAAAACACACAGTCACTGGATGATGTCATCAGTGATGTTATTTAAGATGTCATCATTGATGTCATGAGTGATGTCACTGACCAAGTCATGAGTGATGTAATATGTGACGTCATCAGCAATGCATAGCGGGTGCACGAGTTGAGGGAATTTCTATGGTTTTGGACAAGTGAAATGTCCAACTAACTATAACACCCCTGAACCTTTGTTTTTTTCAGTGAATTTCTAAGATTTTTTAAATGCTAATTTCTAACTATAATGTGCCTGAAACCTATGTTTTTTTCAGTGAATTTCAAAGGTTTTTGAAATGCTTAATTTCTAACTATAACGTGCCTGAAACCTATCTTTTTTTCAGTGAATATATATATATATATATATATATATATATATATATATATATATATATATATATATATATATATATATATATATATATATATATATATATATATCACTAAAAAAACCATAGGTTTAAGGCACGTTATAGTTAGGAATTAGCATTTAAAAAACCTTAGAAATTCACTGAAAAAACCATAGGTTTCACATATGTTATAGTTAGCTGGTCATTTCACTCATGCAAAACCATTAAAATTCCCCCGTTATAGTTAGTTCAGCTAACTATAATTCGCGCCCCCGCAATCCACTGCTGATGACATCAGAAAGTAATACATTCACTGGATGATGTCATCAGTGATGTCATCAGTGTTGTCATTTGAGATGTCATCAGTGTTTGGCTACAGAGTCCACAACGTAATACAAGAGGCAGTTAATATCATTGGCATGATTTTTTTTTAAATGTCTTGCCACAGGATATGTCACATCACTGTGGAGAATGGCCCTTATGTGCTGCAAGATCCTGACGTGCACCTGCGGCTTGGTACTACCAACGTAGTTGAGCCCACAGGTGCACGTCAGGACATATACAGCACACTCGGTCTTGCAGTTGAATGATCCCTCAATTGTTTTAGGAATGACACTAAATGGGGTTGAGGATGTGGACATGTTCCGACCAAATTTACAAGCCCGACAGGTGGAGCACTTCCTGAACCCATTCGCAGGTTGCAGCCAAATAGTGGCCTTCTTGATCTCTGGTGAGGCCTTATCTAAAACTGAACCCATTGTGCTAGTGCGCCTGAACGTGATGATTGGTTTGTTCACCACCCTGTCATGGAGAACGTTGTCTGTTGGCACAATAGGCCAATGTTTATTGATAATGGTACTTATCTGCCGCTCCTCCCTATTGTAGGTGGTAATAAGTCTGGGAGTATTCATCACTTTGTAAGCAGCAATAGTGTGAGGAACTGTAATTGTATCGGTTTCAGATTCGAAAAGACTGGCCCTAGATCTACCAGACGCTTTGTTCTTTGCTTTCTGCAAAATCCTGTCTGTATATCCCCTGGCCTTAAGTCTATCTAATAGCTCTTCTTGGCATATCTTAAATGTGTTCTCATTGCTGCAAATACGCTTCAACCTAAGGATTTCTCCATAGGGAATGCTAGCAATGAGATGCTTTGGATGAGAGCTCATGGCATGCAGAGTGATGTTTCCCGCAGTGGGTTTTCTATATAGAGTAATTTCAATTTTGTTATTATTAGTGTACAGCCGTACATCTAAAAACTCTATTTCGTTTCTGTGTATATCGGAAGTGAATTTCAAGTTAAAGGTGTTCAAATTAATCTTCCTTATGAAGTTCAAGGCTTCTTCTTCACTTCCTCTCCAGGCGATAAAAACATTGTCAATGTATCTCAAATAGGATACAATGTTAGCCGCCCACTCCGCCTGATACGTGGTTTTGAGGACATGCTCCTCCCACCAGCCCACATGTAAACATGCGTAACTGGGGGAGACGTAGGCCCCCATCGCCACGTCTCTCACCTGTCTATACATGTCTTTGTCAAACAGGAAGTAATTGTTGTGTAAGCACCAGTGTATGAGTTCCAGAACCACCTTATTATGTTCATATAACCAGCTAGATCTTTTACCCAGAAAATGTTTAACTGAATTCATCCCTTGCCCATGGTCAATGCTCATATAAAGAGCTTCTAAGTCGAGTGTAATTAACATATATTCATTAGACCACTGTAGCTGTTCTACTTTCTGTAGGAAATATCCCGGATCTTTGACGTAACTTGGTAACTCTTTGACCAAGTTTTGTAGGAAAAAATCTATATACCGCCCTACATTTTCTCCTAAGCTATTGATGGCAGAGATAATCGGTCTCCCAGGTATGGGAGTAACATTTTTATGGATTTTGGGTATAAGGTAGAGGATGGTTAGTACCGGGAACTCATTATACATGTAGTTGTACTCATCAGTTGAAATAAGACCCTGTCTTTTCCAAGATGACAACTATTTATACAAAACATTTTTTGATTTTTCATACTCCTTAGCATTCATTTTTATATAACCGTTTACACCACCAAGTTGCCTCTGGGCTTCTATTATGTAATCTTTTCTGGGCCATAACACAAGATTCCCACCTTGAAGACTACCTCTGGATTTTTCTATAGTTTATTAACAAAGTTGCAATATGCCCTATTTTTGAATAAAAGATTTCTTGCTTTCCTGTTTTTGTGTACATTGTGATTTAATTTATTTAGGTCATTAATCACTATATCGTGGAACACATCAATGCTGTCCTTAGGCATTAGGGGAACAAAGCTGGACTTCGGCTTGAAGGGGCTGATCCCAGCTCCTTCTGGAGTGTGATTGATTTTCTTTAATCTCTCTTGTGTGGCCATATCAACATTTGTATCAGCTGCATCATCATCATACTGAGCTAAATCATGAATCATCAATAAATTCGGAATATCAGAAGCAGTAAGACGTGGTACAGTCCCTTTATCTTGAGCCTCGACTGAGTTATCAAAGTCCTTACATGATTTCAATGCAAAGTACTTTTTCAGTTTCAATTTCCTTATGTAACAGTATACGTCTATCCTGGTACGTGCATAGTTGAAACTGTCTCCTGGGCAGTTTTTGAGATAAAAATATATATCACAGCAGCTTCCCTCATTCAAGAAAGAAGAAAAGGGACACAGCGGGGCTCGTCTGGACGCTTTATTCACAAGAATTTCGGCATGACCGGTTTTGGCGCTCAGCCTTTCTCAAATGCCTCAGTCCATTGAAAAGAATCCCCTCTAATTATTCAAAGAGCTCCTCCCACCAAAATAGTGAAGGGCCCAGTTGCAACTTGTTGTGCTGACATCCGGTAGTCCCATGCCACAAACTACCAGTCCCATCATGCACCAGGCTGGAATAACACGAGCTGCAGAGGAAGTCTTTTATGGAAATACTGCAGGAATAAGCGTCCTTGGGTCCCCAACTTCCCACCTCCTCATGAAGCAGCACATCAGCTGGAGACACAAAATCCTGAATGTGCCTCTCCACACAGTGTTGAACCGCAAATCTGCAGCAGCAATTCGGTGACACCAGGTGAGTAGGGGATCATGGATATTCCGATACCTCGGACACAAACTTCAGCTTCCACACGTAGTTTCCACTTGCCGGTGTTTCCACGACCACTTTCAGGAAGAGTCCCTTTTAGCGCACCACAGGCTGTGCACAAAAAACATCACAGCAGCTTCCCCCATTCAAGAAAGAAGAAAAGGGACACAGCGGGGCTCGTCTGGGCGCTTTATTCACAAGAATTTCGGCATGACCGGTTTCGGCGCTCAGCCTTTCTCAAATGCCTCAGTCCATTGAAAAGAATCCCCTCTAATTATTCAAAGAGCCCCTCCCACCAAAATAGTGAAGGGCCCAGCTGAAACTCGTTGTGCTGACATCCAGTAGTCCCATGCCATGAACTACCAGTCCCATCATGCACCATGCTGGAATAACACGAGCTGCAGAGGAAGTCTTTGATGGAAATACTGCAGGAATAATCGCCTTGGTTCCCCAACTTGCCACCTCCTCACAAAGCAGCACATCAGCTGGAGGCACAACATCCTGAATGTGCCTCTCCACACAGTGTTGAACCACAAATCTACAGCAGCAATTCGGTGACACCAGGTGAGTAGGGGATCATGGATATTCCAATACCTCGGACACAAACTTCAGCTTCCACACGTAGTTTTCACTTGCAGGTGTTTCCACGACCACTTTCAGGAAGGGTCCCTTTTAGCGTACCACAGGCTGTGCGCAAAACATTACAGTAGATTCCCCCATTCAAGAAAGAAGAAAAGGGACACAGCGGGGCTCGTCTGGACGCTTTATTCACAAGAATTTTGGCATGACCGGTTTCAGCGCTCAGCCTTTCTCAAATGCCTCAGTCCATTGAAAATAATCCCCTCTTATTATTCAAAGAGCTCCTCCCACCAAAATAGTGAAGGGCCCAGCTGCAACTCGTTGTGCTGACATCCAGTAGTCCCATGCCACGAACTACCAGTCCCATCATGCACAAGGCTGGAATAACACGAGCTGCAGAGGAAGTCTTTGATGGAAATACTGCGGGAATAAGCATATAGATATATGAACACACCATCCGACTCCCACAGAGGAAACCATAGAAGGAGGCACAGACATGACGCTGTCAGGGTACGGCATTAATTTATTCATTCAGGACCCCCTCAACCCATGAGGCAAGAGAGACGCGTTTCAGCTTTAGAAGCCTGTAAATATATATATATATTCACTGAAAAAACCAAAGGTTTTACACACGTTATAGTTAGGAAGTAGCATTTAAAAAACCTATGAAATTCACTGAAAAAACCATAGGTTTGACACATGTTATAGTTAACTGGACATTTTACTCATATAAAACCAATGAAATTCCCCCGTTATAGTTACTTCAGCTAACTATAACTCGCGCGCCAACAATGCACTGCTAATGACGTCACATATTACATCACTCATGCTTTGAATATTTTAGTTTCTATTTTTAAATGTGTGTATCAAAGGTTATATTACGCTGAGAGGAGGTCTACCACTCTTTTACAAGGATGATGTCATCAGTGATTTCATCAGTGATGTTATTTCAGTATCATCAGTGATGTCATGAATGATGTCACTGACCATGTCATGAGTGATATAATATGTGACGTCATCAGCAGTGCATTGCGGGCGCTCGAGTTATAGTTAGCTGAAGTAACTATAACGGGGGAATTTCATTGGTTTTATATGAGTAAAATGTCCAGTTAACTATACCATGTGTAAAACCTATGGTTTTTTCAGTGAATTTCATAGGTTTAGTAAATGCTACTTCCTAACGATAACGTGGGTAAAACCTTTGGTTTTTTCAGTGAATTTCATAGGTTTTTTGAATGCTACTTCCTAACTATAACGGGCTTAAAACCTATGGTTTTTTCAGTGAATTCCATAGTTTTTTTAAATGCTACTTCCTAACTATAACATGTTTAAAACCTATGGTTTTTTCAGTGAATATATATATATATATATATATATATATATATATATATATATATATATATATATATATATATATATATATATATATATATATATATATATATATATATATATATATATATATATATATAAAATTTCTATGGCAAAATGAAACCGCTCATTTTGATCCTTTTCAAATTAAATGTATTAAGTGTTACCACTTTATTCCAATCAAGATGACTTCAGGTGTGCCGTACTTTTGTCATAAGTAAGACTGTTAGCGTTCTAGTTGTTCTTTAGAACACTCTGGGGCATTCTGTCATTGGGCTATAGTTGGGCTACATCCGGCTGATATTTGGGCTACATTTGGGCTCTTTTGTCTCTGGTGGCCATCTTGGGAGACTGCATATCAGAATTTTTTTAATGAAATATAAGAGGATTTGAGAAGTCACTCAAAATGTGCCCTAATTTTTCTTTCTTCAGCACTAATCATAATTTCTATGGCAAAATGAACCCCCTCATTTTGTTACTTTGCAAATTGAATGTTTTAAGTGTTAACACTTTATTCCAATCAAGATGACTTCAGGTGTGCCATACGTTTGTCCTAAGTAAGAGTGTTAGCGCTCTAGTTGTTCTTTAGAACACTCTGGGACATTCTGTCATTGGGCTATATTTGGGCTACATCTGGCTGATATTTGGGCTACATTTGTTTTTTTTTGTCTCTGGTGGCCATCTTTGGGCTACATTGGGCTACATTGGGCTTCATTGGGCTACATTTGGGCTCTAACATATATATAGCCCAATGTAGCCCAATATATATTTTTTCAAAGTTAATTTTCACAGCAACTACTGAACAGATTTACACCATTCAAAGTAAAGCGTAATCTGCGAGCCGGACTCTACCTTCTACCAAATTTCTTATAAATCCATTCAGCCGTTCGAGCTGTAGCCGTGTCTAAACGTCCTGTGGAAAATAACATGGGGAAAACACGTTTTGGGACCCCCCTTTTATCTCAGCCCCCACTTGACGAATCCCCCCCAAACTTTCAGGGAAGGAGCGGAGCAGAGCAGGCCATCTTCTTTGAAAAAATTCGCAAAGATTCGTCCACGGCGCCAAAGTTATTCTCAATAGAATGTTGCAGATTTCCTATGGAAACTAGGTCCTAACTACTGTCATTGGGCTATGGTTGGGCTACATCTGGCTGATATTTGGGCTACATTTGGGCTCTTTTGTCTCTGGTGGCCATCTTGGGAGACTGCATATCAGAATTTTTTTAATGAAATATAAGAGGATTGGAGGAGTCACTCAAAATGTGCCCTAACTTTTCTATTTCAGTACTAATCATAATTTCTATGGCAAAATGAACACCCTCATTTTGTTCCTTTGCAAATTTTTTTTTTTTAAGTGTTGACACTTTATTCCAGTCAAGATGACTTCAGGTGTGCCATACGTTTGTCATAAGTAAGACTGTTAGCGCTCCAGTTGTTCTTTAGAACACTCTGGGACATTCTGTCATTGGGCTATAGTTGGGCTACATCTGGCTGATATTTGGCCTACATTTTTTTTTCTATGTCTCTGTTGGCCATCTTTGGGCTACATTGGGCTACTTTGGGCTACATTTGGGCTCTACCATATATATAGCCAAATGTAGCCCAATATATATTTTTTCAAAGTTAATTTTCTCGGCAACTACTGAACAGATTTACACCATTCAAAGAAAAGCGTAATCTGTGAGCCGGACTAAACCTTTCTACCAAATTTCTTATAAATCCATTCAGCCGTTCGAGCTGTAGCCGTGTCTAAACGTCCTATTGAAAATAACATGGGGAAAACACATTTTGGGACCCCCCATTTATCTCAGCCCCACTTGACTAATCCCCCCCAAAGTTTCAGGGAAGGAGCGGAGCGGAGCAGGCCATCTTCTTTGAGAAATTCGCAAAGATTCGTCCACCGGCGCCAAAGTTATTCTCAATAGAATTATGCGGATTTCCTAAGGAAACTAGGTCCTAACTACTGTCATTGGGCTATAGTTGGGCTACATCTGGCTGATATTTGGGCTACATTTGGGCTCTTTTGTCTCTGGTGGCCATCTTGGGAGACTGCATATCAGAAATAAATTTTTTTAATGAAATATAAGAGGATTTGATAAGTCACTCAAAATGTGCCCTAATTTTTCTTTCTTCAGCACTAATCATAATTTCTATGGCAAAATGAACCCCCTCATTTTGTTCCTTTGCAAATTAAATGTTTTAAGTGTTAAAACTTTATTCCAATCAAGATGACTTCAGGTGTGCCATACTTTTGTCATAAGGAAGACTGTTAGCACTCTAGTTGTTCTTTAGAACACTCTGGGACATTCTGTCATTGGGCTATAGTTGGGCTACATCTGGCTGATAATTGGGCTACATTTGTTTTTTTTGTCTCTGGTGGCCATCTTTGGGCTACATTGGGCTACATTTGGGCTCTAACATACATATAGCCCAATGTAGCCCAATATTTATTTATTCAAAGTTAATTTTCTCAGCAACTACTGAACAGATTTACACCATTCAAAGAAAAGCGTAATCTGCGAGCCGGACTCTACCTTTTTACCAAATTTCTTATAAATCCATTCAGCCGTTCGAGATGTAGCCGTGTCTAAACGTCCTATAGAAAATAACATGGGGAAAACATGTTTTGGGACCCCCCTTTTAACTCAGCCCCCACTTGACGAATCCCCCCCAAACTTTCAGGGAAGGAGCGGAGCGGAGCAGGCCATCTTCTTTGAGAAAATCGCAAAGATTCGTCCAACTGCGCTAAAGTTATTCTCAATAGAATGTTGCGGATTTCCTATGGAAACTAGGTCCTAACTACTGTCATTGGGCTATAGTTGGGCTACATCTGGCTGATATTTGGGCTACATTTGGGCGCTTTTGTCTCTGGTAGCCATCTTGGGAGACTGCATATCTGAATTTTTTTAATGAAATATAAGAGGATTTGAGAAGTCACTCAAAATGTGCCCTAATTTTTCTTTCTTCAGCACTAATCATAATTTCTATGGCAAAATGAACCCCCTCATTTTGTTCCTTTGCAAATTAAATGTTTTAAGTGTTAACACTTTATTCCAATCAAGATGACTTCAGGTGTGCCATACTTTTGTCATAAGTAAGACTGTTAGCGCTCTAGTTGTTCATTAGAACACTCTGGGACATTCTGTCATTGGGCTACATCTGGCTGATATTTGGGCTACATTTGTTTTTTTTTGTCTCTGGTGGCCATCTTTGGGCTACATTGGGCTACATTTGGGCTCTAACATATATATAGCCCAATGTAGCCCAATATATATTTTTTCAAAGTTAATTTTCTCAGCAACTACTGAACAGATTTACACCATTCAAAGAAAAGCGTAATCTGGGAGCCGGACTCTACCTTTCTACCAAATTTCTTATAAATCCATTCAGCCGTTCGAGCTGTAGCCGTGTCTAAACATCCTATTGAAAATAACATTGGAAAAACACGTTTTGGGATCCCTCTTTTATCTCAGCCCCCACTTGACGAATCCCCCCCAAACTTTCAGGGAAGGAGCAGAGCGGAGCAGGCCATCTTCTTTGAGAAATTCACAAAGATTAGTCCACCGGCGCCAAAGTTATACTCAATAGAATGTTGCGGATTTCCTACGGAAACTAGGTCCTAACTACTGTCATTGGGCTATAGTTGGGCTACATCTGGCTGATATTTGGGCTACATTTGGGCTCTTTTGTCTCTGGTGGCCATCTTGGGAGACTGCATATCAGAATTTTTTTAATGAAATATAAGAGGATTTGAGAAGTCACTCAAAATGTGCCCTAATTTTTCTTTCTTCAGCACTAATCATAATTTCTATGGCAAAATGAACCCTCTCATTTTGTTCCTTTGCAAATTAAATGTTTTAAGTGTTAACACTTTATTCCAATCAAGATGACTTCAGGTGTGCCATACTTTTGTCATAAGTAAGACTGTTAGCGCTCTGGTTGTTCTTTAGAACACTCTGGGACATTCTGTCATTGGGCTATAGTTGGGCTACATCTGGCTGATATTTGGGCTACATTTGTTTTTTTTGTCTCTGGTGGCCATCTTTGGGCTACATTGGGCTACATTGGGCTACATTGGGCTACATTTGGGCTCTAACATATATATAGCCCAATGTAGCCCAATATATATTTTTTCAAAGTTAATTTTCTCGGCAACTACTGAACAGATTTACACCATTCAAAGAAAAGCGTAATCTGCGAGCCGGACTCTACCTTTCTACCAAATTTCTTATAAATCCATTCAGCCTTTCGAACTGTAGCGGTGTCTAAACGTCCTATTGAAAATAACATGGGGAAAACACATTTTGGGACCCCCCTTTTATCTCAGCCCCCACTTGACTAATCCCCCCCAAACTTTCAGGGAAGGAGCGGAGCAGGACATCTTCTTTGAGAAATTCTCAAAGATTTATCCACTGGCGCCAAAGTTATTCTCAATAGAATTATGCGGATTTCCTAAGGAAACTAGGTCCTAACTACTGTCATTGGGCTATAGTTGGGCTACATTTGGCTGATATTTGGGCTACATTTGGGCTCTTTTGTCTCTGGTGGCCATCTTGGGAGACTGCATATCAGAAATTTTTTTAATGAAATATAAGAGGATTTGAGAAGTCACTCAAAATGTGCCCTAATTTTTCTTTCTTCAGCACTAATCATAATTTCTATGGCAAAATGAACCCCCTCATTTTGTTCCTTTGTAAATTAAATGTTTTAAGTGTTAAAACTTTATTCCAATCAAGATGACTTCAGATGTGCCATACTTTTGTCATAAGTAAGACTGTTAGCACTCTAGTTGTTCTTTAGAACACTCTGGGACATTCTGTCATTGGGCTATAGTTGGGCTACATCTGGCTGATATTTGGGCTACATTTGTTTTTTTTGTCTCTAGTGGCCATCTTTGAGCTACATTGGGATACATTTGGGCTCTAACATACATATAGCCCAATGTAGCCCAATATATATTTATTAAAAGTTAATTTTCTCAGCAACTACTGAACAGATTTACACCATTCAAAGAAAAGCGTAATCTGCGAGCCGAACTCTACCTTTCTACCAAATTTCTTATAAATCCATTCAGCCGTTCGAGCTGTAGCCGTGTCTAAACGTCCTATTGAAAATAACATGGGGAAAACACATTTTGGGACCCCCCTTTTATCTCAGCCCCCACTTGACTAATCCCCCTCAAACTTTCAGGGAAGGAGCGGAGCGGAGCAGGCCATCTTCTTTGAGAAATTCGCAAAGATTCGTCCACCGGCGCCAAAGTTATTCTCAATAGAATTATGCAGATTTCCTAAGGAAACTACATCCTAACTACTGTCATTGGGCTATAGTTGGGCTACATCTGGCTGATATTTGGGCTACATTTGGGCTCTTTTGTCTCTGGTGGCCATCTTGGGAGACTGCATATCAGAAATAATTTTTTTTAATGAAATATAAGAGGATTTGATAAGTCACTCAAAATGTGCCCTAATTTTTCTTTCTTCAGCACTAATCATAATTTCTGTGGCAAAATGAACCCCCTCATTTTGTTCCTTTGCAAATTAAATGTTTTAAGTGTTAAAACTTTATTCCAATCAAGATGACTTCAGGTGTGCCATACTTTTGTCAGTAGTAAGACTGTTAGCGCTCTAGTTGTTCTTTAGAACACTCTGGGACATTCTGTCATTGGGCTATAGTTGGGCTACATCTGGCTGATATTTGGGCTACATTTGTTTTTTTTTGTCTCTGGTGGCCATCTTTGGGCTACATTGGGCTACATTTGGGCTCTAACATACATATAGCCCAATGTTGCCCAATATATATTTATTCAAAGTTAATTTTCTCAGCAACTACTGAACAGATTTACACCATTCAAAGAAAAGCGTAATCTGCGAGCCGGACTCTACCTTTCTACCAAATTTCTTATAAATCCATTCAGCCGTTCGAGCTGTAGCCGTGTCTAAACGTCCTATAGAAAATAACATGGGGAAAACATGTTTTGGGACCCCCCTTTTATCTCAGCCCCCACTTGACGAATCCCCCCCAAACTTTCAGGGAAGGAGCGGAGCGGAGCAGGCCATCTTCTTTTAGAAATTCGCAAAGATTCGTCCACCGGCGCTAAAGTTATTCTCAATAGAATGTTGCGGATTTCCTATGGAAACTAGGTCCTAACTACTGTCATTGGGCTATAGTTGGGCTACATCTGGCTGATATTTGGGCTACATTTAGGCTCTTTTGTCTCTGGTGGCCATCTTGGGAGACTGCATATCAGAAGTTTTTTTAATGAAATATAAGAGGATTTGAGAAGTCACTCAAAATGTGCCCTAATTTTTCTTTCTTCAGCACTAATCATAATTTTTATGGCAAAATGAACTCCCTCATTTTGTTCCTTTGCAAATTAAATGTTTTAAGTGTTAACACTTTATTCCAATCAAGATGACTTCAGGTGTGCCATACTTTTGTCATAAGTAAGACTGTTAGCGCTCTAGTTGTTCATTAGAACACTCTGGGACATTCTGTCATTGGGCTACATCTGGCTGATATTTGGGCTACATTTGTGTTTTTTTTGTCTCTGGTGGCCATCTTTGGGCTACATTGGGCTACATTGGGCTACATTTGGGCTCTAACATATATATAGCCCAATGTAGCCCAATATATATTTTTTCAAAGTTAATTTTCTCAGCAACTACTGAACAGATTTACACCATTCAAAGAAAAGCGTAATCTGCAAGCCGGACTCTACCTTTCTACCAAATTTCTTATAAATCTATTCAGCCGTTCGAGCTGTAGCCGTGTCTAAACATCCTTTTGAAAATAACATTGGACAAACACGTTTTGGGATCCCCTTTTATCTCAGCCCCCACTTGACGAATCCCCCCCAAACTTTCAGGGAAGGAGCGGAGCGGAGCAGGCCATTTCTTTGAGAAATTCGCAAAGATTCGTCCACCGGTTAGGCATGGGCGGAAAATCCGTTCCGCTCGCGGATTTTGCGGATTTTCGGGAAATCCGCAATCCGCGAGATTTGCGAATTTCCTGAAAAATCCGCAAATCCGCGAGCAGCGGATTTTGCTCGCACTGCTCGCACTGTTCGCGTGAGTTCGCGCCCCGCGAATAAGTGCGAAATTGCAGAAATACGATTTTAGCAAAACTGAAAGTAACTACTTACCAGGTTCAAAAGTTCAGGCTCATCATTAGTAGCCATTTCCTGTAGTGCTTCCTGAGGGGCCCCTCCAGAGTTCAGTTGCCAGTTGCAACTATTATGTGACCCTGCTCTGAACCTCAGAATAGTTACACATATGCCACAAAGGTCCTGAATTACAGCTAAGGGAGACAAGCAGGAGCCAGGCTGGAAGTTAAAATCCATTAATCAGCCCCTAATTCATTATTGTCAGTTGGGGCAGGGCAGGTGTTGTAACTAATTTTGCAACAATGAAAGCACTTAGCAAGTGCAAAAGATCACTAATCAGGGCGCACTAAGGAAGCAGGTGCCAGCTAAAAAAATATTCTGTGACACATTAATCAGCCCCAAATTAATTCAGGTCACTTGAGGCAGGGAAGGTGTGCTTTGCTTTGCCAAAAATAATGTACACTGGACAACCAGAGGGTGTGGTGATGAAACAGAGGGTGGCATGGGTGGGCCAGAGGGTGGCATGAGTAGTCAGAGAGTGGCAGTGGTGACAGAGAGTGGCAGTGATGAAGAAGAGTGTCCCAAACAGGTTGGACACGTAGAAACAACAAGTTCGCAAAACTTGCGACCCGACAGGTAAGTTCGCAAATTGCGAAATTGTAAAAACCCTCGCGAACTGGCAGAAACACGGGCGAACACAAAAAAAAAAAAAAATCCGCAAATTCGCGGGAATTCGCGGATTTTGCGGATTGCGAGTTTGCAAATCCGCAAATTCGCGGATTGCCAATCCGCAAAATCCGCTCATGCCTACCACCGGTGCCAAAGTTATTCTCAATAGAATGTTGCGGATTTCCTATGGAAACTAGGTCCTAACTATAACTACCTACTGGCGACCGCCAGTAGGTAATATATATATATATATATATATATATATATATATATATATATATATATATATATATATATATATATATATATATATATATATATATATATATATATATAAAACCTTGCAGGCTTAGAGTGACGCATACATTTTGCAAAACAGAAAAAGAGAACCACTGACACGTGTTTCGCTGTCATTACAGCTCTTCATAGAGGTTTAGCTTTGTCCAAACACAAGGGAGCACCCAGTATTAGTCAAAACAAAACCCTTGCAGGCTTAGAGTGATGCATAAATTATGCAAAAGAGAACAAGAGAACTCTGGGTAGTTCCCAAGTTTAGGTGGAAGGCAGCTCCTGTATAGAGCACCCTCAACACCAGCGACACTCTAAATTTGCTCACCTCAAATGTCTGCTTTTCTATCAAGGTTTTAAGCATAGGATTAGCACAGTGCTATCTACGCCGAGATAGAAATGGACAAAGTCTTTTGCCATTTGTTCAGCAAAGTCTTTAAGCATAGGATTAGCACAGTGCTATCCAAACTGAGCTGTAAAATGATAAAAGCCATTTACCAAACCAGGGTAAGAGGAAGCTACAAGGGATTTTGTTAATAAACTTAGTACTTATGATTTCACACATATCACTCTAGGGTTGTATGAGCAATTGAACCCAATTGTATCCAAAGGATGACTAAATCAATATTGCATTATTCCAAAATATTCAATGAATGTAAACTAAAGAAAACAAAAAAAGTAATTGAATAAGTAAGCACACAGTAAACTAATTTGATCTGAAAAATTATTTAGTATTGAGTTGATCACAGAAAACAAATCATGGGGATAAAAAGACGAAACAAATCAGTAATCACAGTTATGAATAGATGTACATAAAAATCAACAAATCAATTCATAACATATCAGCAACTCCAAAAGTAAGAGAAAAAAAACAAGTTCAGTGATGTACAAAGGTGTCCTTCAAGCAGTATTTCTGTGGAGATGGTGATTAGGTCGACATTTCGGTCTTGCTTGTTGACATCTATAAGACCATCATCAGGACTAATTTTTCAAAAAAGAGCCGCAACCGGCTTAGACGCTCCTGGCGTCTAAGCCGGTTGCGATCCTGCATGGGTGCAGGTCACCCAAGGTAATTCGATTCAAAGTTTTCCCTTGCAAGAAGAAAATACCGCAGGATACTTCTGGATGCTTCAAAGGTGTTTTAATAAGGCAAAAGTGGCAACTGCCTACCGACGCGTTTCGCCAATTACGGCTTGGTCACGGTAAAGCTGCTAAAGTGACTGTGCTATTTACATACAATTTCATAGAAAGTGAAATAGGATTCATTTTTGCAACAACAAATCAGTGGCGGACATTTTGGACTAGTCATTTACATCGATCCAATTGATTATCATCCTTTTGCCTTACTCACACAGGATCGCAACTGGCTTAGATGCCAGGAGCAACCGGACAATTGTGGACGTAACAAATGTTAATGCGCCTGGTGTCCCGCGGATTCAAATCCCTTCCAGCAGTAATCGGAGAAGCAAATCTTTCGAGCCGAACGCAGGCAGAGCTGGGGGATTGCAAAGAGGAAAGAATTGAAATGCCGAAAAACAGCGTGCTATGAAAACGGCACCGGCAAAACCCGGAGTGAAACTCCAGTTACATGTTGGCTGCATTCGGGTGCTCTGACGAAAACCTGCACAAAACGCCAACACGCTGGAGTGAGGGTATGACTCTAATATATTCCTTTCCGCGGTGGTTGAGCGAGGAAGAACGTGAATACGACGATTCTATCCAGCGCATCTCGGTGTCAGTGCGTCGGAATACACACTTTTACCATCACAAATTAAGGCAACTCGTAATGAAGCTAAAAGAAAAGAAATGTCAGGTCACCCAAGGTAATTCGATTCAAAGTTTTCCCTTGCAAGAAGAAAATAACGCAGGATACTTCTGGATGCTTCAAAGGTGTTTTAATAAGGCAAAAGTGGCAACTGCCTACCGACGCGTTTCGCCAGTTACGGCTTGGTCACGGTAAAGCTGCTAAGGT